>NC_087212.1:25058900-25211400 GCF_015104395.2 Macrobrachium nipponense | reverse complement strand
TTGGAACTTGCCAGATTGTGTTATTCCATTTATTTTTTTAAATTTACGGCATTATTGCGAGATTCTTATCTCACTTGCTGGTACTTCTTTTATTTCGAACGTTTATATGTGTTTTCTTAGCATTAGTTCATTATATTATTTTATTCCCATCCCCCCAGGAATGTTTTAGTCTAAATCCGAAATTAGAGGGCCGTTTCTAAGGGGGTCATAATCCCTCTTTTTTTATACCTCATTTTTACAAATCCACATTTTTCGACCGATTTTAATGAGATTTTTACCATAGACTCCCCTCTCCCCCGCATCTAGAAATCAGCACTGTGGGGGTAAGATCACTAGCTCCAAAGAGCACCAAAGGGGATGGGGTTGGGGTGAAAGGGATTACCAGAAACGGGGCTGGTTATGCCCGTAGTCTTAGTAACTTTACGAATTTATCATACCAAATTTCAGTATAATATGACTTATTATTTTGAAAAGAATACTGTGGGGTAAAACATCAATGGAACCAAATGGAGGTGGCTGTTGAGAAGAGGGTGACAGCGAGAATGAGAGGGAGAGGAAGTGAGCGAGATTGAGTAGAGGCGGGTGTTAGGGAGAAGAAAGAGTAAAAAAGACAGGGAGGGTTGAGAGAGAGAGAGAGAGAGAGAGAGAGAGAGAGAGAGAGAGAGAGAGAGTGAGTGAGTTTATCAGTTATCATTTAGAGTATCCCGGGCAGCGCAGGATTGGCCAGGTATATTTATATTGTATGTATATATAATATATATATATATAATAATATATATATATATATATATATATATATATATATATATATATATATATATATACTATATATATATATATATATATATATATATATATATATCAGTGAGAGAGAAGAGAAATCGAAGTTTACAGTTGTGGAGTCCTCTAAACTTACTATTATGCTTGTAGATGGAACGGTTAGGATAATAGGTTTTTTGAACCAACAAAAAAATGGAAAGGCGAGCAGATGTCACGCACTGGATATTTGAAAAAGCATTTAAACATAAACAATAATCTGCAATGTTACAGGTGGAGCTATATGGGTCAGGGGTCATTATAAGTTTGAGGAGGCTTATGGAAATGACACTTGAGGATGCAAGAAAGGCAAATCAGGATAGAAGAGTAGAAAAACTCCAATACTGTAGTTAATAGGATTACAGTTATCGTCGCTGCTGTCATATAACTCTTAATTATGATTAGAATTATGAAGGCCTTTATAAGTTTACCTACTTTCTCGTATTTCCGCATTACATAACTTTCTATTATGCGAGTTGAGACCTATATGTATTTCTTTGCTTTGTTGGTGGGCTGGGGGTGGCTAACTTTGTGATATTAATTGTAAGCAAATAATAAGTTTCAAGAGCTGCTATTTTACTTTCTTTGATTTGATGCTCCTTTCGGGCGTGAATGTTTTCACACTACACGAGGGTGTGGCATATACATTAACGTCAATATGTATTTGCAAAATTTATGACTTGTATGCGAAAAGGTAAGATATATGTATGGACGCTGTTCGAGATATATCAATAAAAAGTCTAAAACGTTGTCTCCAACCTTCCTGTCATAGCCCTGTTTGCAACCTATTTGTGATGCGTATACAATAAGTTAGGTGAGTGTGTTCAGAGGCCTGGAAAAACTAAGGCCTATTAATAATAATAATCAAGATATGTTTTACTGCAGTATGGACTCTCCATAACGCCCTTTCATGGCGTATTCCTTAATTCGTCAGAAGATGAATGAGAGCTTTCAATCTGTACACGGTATTTTCTGTCATGCAAATAGCCTTCCAGTAATTAAAGTCTTGATCAACAATTCAAATGGATCGTAAGTTACAGGGAAGTAGTTCATGCGCAACTTTATCAAAAGCCACACGAAAATAAAGTAGACCAGGATACTGCATTTGCCCTCATCCATTATTTCCAGTAGATCATTTACAACAAGCACAGTTCCTATAGAAAGTGGTTGTGTATAAGGCGATTGACTACCTGGTAAAGCATGTACCCTTTCCAGCATTTTGAACATGAATGATACATTCGAACAAGTTATTTTTTTTTTATTGTCGAGCGTCCCTTTTACAACTGGTTTGACAATAGCCACTTTCTCACATTTAAGACATGGTTCTGAGAAATGCTTGTATTCATAACTTTCAAAGCTATGACAAAGTTTCCGCTCTTCCAATTCATATATTGGTATCGGATCAATAACACATTTTGATTTCGTAGTCATTAAATTTATTTGATGCCAAACTAATCAGTCCTGTCGCCGAAATGACGTACGGTATACCAATTTGACGTCATTTGCAAACTCTCTAAATGACTGAAAAAACATTAACTGGCATCTCACCCAGCTGATCACATGTTTTGCGGTCTGAAAGCTCAAAGCTTCGGATCATGTATTTGACGCAGCTCAAAAGACAATGTATGAAACAGGGTGTGGTGTGTGTAAGGTATGATTATAACCCACAAGTTTTTGTGTTATTATAATATTATAATATATGCAGTGACTGAAAGTTATTATTTAGATTTTTATTCTATTGTTCATGGGGAAATGTATATAAGATCTGTTAAAGCCAATGTTTATTACTCGAGTCTCAAAGATTCGTTGACCCTTTATTGGCACTATGAAACATTCGAACAGGTAGTAGTAGACTTCTGACTCAACTCTTAAGAGTTGAGACCATGTCCTCCCATCGGAATGTAAACAAACTGGTGATTTTAAAGAAATTCTCCGATTTCCCACGTCATATCGAAGAAATTTCGAAGGCAGATGTAGAATCCAACAACAAAGGAGTTCTTACATTATTTACCGATGGGAAATTAATCCTAACGACATGGCTGAACAAGAAAGTCTCATCAAAGGTTGTTGAGGATGTATCCGAGTGAGTGGAAATCGAAAGTAGTAGTTTTTCTTTTCTTCTTTACCTTTCCATGCTTATTGTCTTTGGGGTTAATTTGTGGGTGCTGTAGATATCTTGAAATATTTTGTAGGCTATACAGAATTTTACCACAGTCAAATTTGGTATTCCGTAGCTAGGTATTTTCCACAGCGTCAGTTGCGACAACTTTTTTCGGGAAAACATCTTGGTAGAGAGACATAGGTAGGTAGCTACTATTTGGGATTTTATTTAGGCTATTTATGGGGGTCATTATAGACGTATGGGTCACCTCGTTTGGCCGAAGGTGGTTGGTACTTATTGTACACTCATTGTTGTACTCCATACATAGGGTAAACAACCGCATGGACTGGCTCAACTCACCGACGGTCACGGCTGGACACCCCCGAAAAAGTACTTAGGGTAAAAAACCGCATGGTACAGGGGTAAACCATGTACGATCAATGTGTACAACCCCAAGAAAAGTACATTATAACGCGTCCTGACACCGGAGTAGAGGTCTTTAGCTCCGTTTCTCACCAACAACAAGTCGCGTCTGATGCCCATCTCCGATGTCAGGATGTGTTATAATGTACTTTTTTTGGGGTTGTACACATTGATCGTACATGGTCCACCCCTGTACCATGCGGTTTTTTACCCTATAACACGTCCTGACACCAGAGATGGGCATCAGTCGCGACTTGTTGTTAGTGAGAGACGGAGCTAAAGGCCTCTACTCTCCTTTCAAAGTAGCTTAAGTATTTTCTCCAAAGTTAGAAATTAAGGCCAAATTTAAAGCATTAAACAGAGGGTAGTGAAAAGGGTGGCCAACGCAGTGCAAATCTCACCAAAACGCTTTCGAAATTTTTACTTAAGCTTAAATATATTAGAAGATTGACACCATCTCGATATTTGTGGAGTCGCTTGTGTCAACAAACTTCCCATTGTTCCGACACGGCATACAAACCTTCGGTCCTTTTACAATAGGAAGGTACTAGCGGCAGCTGGATAGGTCGTAAGCTTTCGAACAAGGGGTTCGGTAGTTAACTGCTTGTCCGACAGGCGCGCGCGCGACTGGGAGGTAAACAAATCACTTTTGCTTTCGGCCTCACAGTGGATGGACGTGTGTGTTCGCTCTCTGCCCGCTGCTCGTCGTTTGCTTTCTAAGTTTGGTTGTAATTGTGTATGAAAGAGTATTGTAAGTACAATTATTCTCTCTTTACATATTAATTACGGCTTTCAAGTGAATAATGATGGAATCTCCTCGCCTCGCTACCCCAAGGAGACTTTGCCCGGGTATCGAAGGGCGCAAATGCGGGAAGTTCAGATCATTCCCGGAGATTGACCCTCATATTTTGTGTGCTCGGTGTCGGGGGCGCGAATGCACCCGGGCCGAGCCCTGTGATGTATGTAATGACTGGTCGCGGAGGCGCAGTGGGACTTTGTATGAGGGCAGGAAGAAGCGAAGGCCTGCAAAGGAGTCGTCGGAAAGCTCTCCCGCGACTCCTTTGGTGACGGACACTTCGTCTTCTTTCCTGCCGCCCGCTCAACTTCCACGTCTCGCGCCTTCCCCTTCGGGGGGGGTGTCTAGGTCCTTCTCCTCTCCTGACGTGTCGAGTGTGGAGGAGGGCGCTAGATACCCTGACGTAGAGTTGTATTCTGGGTCCTCTATCCGCTCGTCTTCGCGCGAGCGGGTAGAGGATCCTTCTAATCACCCGACTTTTGCCTCCTCAGTGCGGTTGCCGTGAAGGATGACCTCGGACAGGGTTTTTGGTGTGGGCATCGTTGTGGGGCTGCAGGGCGTGCCGAGTGTCCAGGGGCTGCTCTATCATCTCGCTGGCTCCGTGGCGGTTACTCATGGCAAACTGGTCCACACCAACCCACCCACGACCCTGACAACACCCGGCTACGCGTCCCTCCTCAACCTGTGTACACCCAGCACGCGGTCTCTGTAACACCCACAACATCGGTGCAGGGGCCAGTCGCCGTAACTCGGGGGAGTGTGATGCCGCCACCTGGGTTTGCCGTGCTGCCGCGACCGGACTTCATGTGCCCGAAGAGCTCGCCCCTGGACCTCCCACCGGTACCGATGACGTCTGTGCCGCTGGTTCGACCATCTGTACCGCCCACACAGTCTGCGTACCTGCCGTGACCACCGCTGCTGTTCCTGTTCCTGCTCCTGCCGTCTCGACTGCCGTTCCTGTGATGCTCGCACCTGCTGATGTTGTTCCTGTTCTGGCGCCGCTGCTCCCGATGCTGGTCTGTTCGGACAGGTACGTCCGGGCCTGTTGCTTCGGCAACAGCAGCCCCGGCTCCGTCCTGGATGACAGATCTGACGTCGGTCCTGAGGAGGTTGACGAAGAAGAAGAAGAAGAGGAGGAAGGTGTCGTCGTCGTCTTCATCGTCTTCTTTCGTCGTCGTCCGTCGTCTGCCGCCTCTTCCCCTTCTTCTTCTAAGGCTCCCCCGCCTAAGAAGAGAATGGTCGCCTCCCCCCCCCCTAAGAAGTCTCCTTCGGGAGCTTCTAAGGGCCCGTCTCGCTCTGGTGAGACGGGGGGTTCTTCCGCTGGTCGCCCTGCTCCTTCGGGAACAGGACCCGTCTCTTCTCCCGCAAGGAAGAAGACTACGGGGACCAGAGGGGTGCCGGCTAACACCGGCACTTCCTCACCTGCTGTTAGTGGTTCGGCCACAGCAGCAGGATCCGGCTCGGCCGCTCGTTCGCGAGAGGTACCGAGTGTACGGTCGCCTACCAGCGACCGTGCAGCCAGGAACCAGACCTCTGAGTCGCGTCAGCGTCAGGTTCACGGCACGGAGCGGAAGACTGGTGACAGCCGCTCACGCGACTCTCACCAGACCAGCTCTCGCTCTCACGGCGAGCGGCTGGCTAACCCGGGGGCCCCCGGTACGTTGGACCCGGGTTCCCCCCCAATGGACCGGTCCCAACGGGGCTGAGGCTGGGAAGAGGTCCCCCCGTTCTGCCGGCACCAGCCACGGCTGGTACCAGCGAACTGACGCACCGTGAGGATACGCACCGATCTCACAGTGACAGTGGAGCTCGCCCGGTCGCCTGACCGTCGCTCTCGCAGAGAGCGATCGGGTACGGCGACCAGCACCAGCTCCTCTGACACACGAGACCGGGGCCGCTGTTCTCGGTCCAGCCGTTCTCCACAGCGAGACGGCTCGACTAGGTCTGCAGCTCGATCACCACCGCGGGTTGGCGATCGCCTGCAGTCCTCCAAGCCCACTGGTTCTGCCAGCGAGCGAGGAGGGAGCGTCAGGTCTGCCTCTCCCATACCTTCAACCTCCTCGGGTTACACCTGAGGGGCGAGGTATTGAGGGAGTGATCGTGAGGGGTGCGCCCCTCAGGATCCCAGCCACGTCGTCGTACGTACCAGGCTCGGTTCTCGGACCAGCCAGGTCGTACGCACAGGTGGTTGGAGGAGACCGAGAGGGGGCTGTCGCTGCTCCTCTCCTTGAGGGAGGAGGGTCTCGGGAGATGCTCCTGTTTGAGGGACTGGACGGTCCGACTCCACAGGATGCTATCACGCCCGAGATCCAGAGGAACTTTGCCGAGGTTATTGCGCTGATTCTCAGCACAACGACCTCGGGGAAGGATCGCCGCTCCCCCCCACCATCCGAGCCCACGTCCCGGCTCGAGTCGTTCTGGGGCCCGAAGAGGGAACCCAGACCGACGGTGGGTTTGCCGCGTTCACAGCTTGCGGACTCAGTGCTGGACCAGGTTGAATCGCTTGTCTCCGGGCAAGACGGTTCGCTCAAGTCTGGCAGGTCGAACAAGCTGCTTCCACCTCCTCTGCTACGACAGCGGCGGTTTTACGTGCCATCTGAAGACCCGATGCCGCCCAAACAGGTCAACCCGGAGTTAGCTAGGCTGACTCCGGGTGTGTCTCTGCAACAGCGCCTGTCCGAGAACCTGTGGTTCTCGCAGCAAGAGGCACTAGGCCTGGAATCTACCGCCATGGCAGCTTTCCAGGCCGTCTCCTGGCTAGATCTGTGGTCCCTCACAGTATCTAAGGTCGCAGCCAACTCGGGGGGATTTCTCCCGAAGAGGACTCGGCCTTCCAGGAGACCTTTTGCCAGTATTGGGGGAAGAGCCATCTCCTTCCTTGCCCACCAGACGGTGAACCTGTGGGCCAACATGGTTCTCCGACGAAGGGACGCTGTCCTTACTCGGGTTTCCAGGGCGGCCGGGCGTGAGGCGGCGTTGGGGCTTCGAAACGGACCTCTACGGAGTTCCACGTCTCTCTTCCCAGGAGAGATGGTGGACGCTGCGGTGGACAGACGGCGCACTGATGACAGTGACCGTCTGGTTCACCAGGCAGTCTCGAAGGCTTCTGGGCAGCCTCGGACTGCGGCCAAGTCTAAGAGCTCGGCTAGCGCTTCCTCGGCTGCTAAGACGGTTGCTGCGTCGAAGCCCCGAGGAAATGACTCTGTCTTCTTCGACTTCTAAGCAAGGTGAAGGGGGCCCGTAACCAGCCCTCCTCCCAGCCCTCCTCATCCCGTGGACTGGAGGCTCTGGGAAGAAGTCGAAGAAAGGGGGGAAACGCTAGGGACGGCGTCCCCTCACCTGCTGCCGGAAGTGGGGGGTGCCTGGCCAGCCATTGGGCAACTTGGCAGCGCTACGGCGCCGAGACCTGGATTGTAGATGTCCTTCGGGAGGGATATCTATTACCCTTCGAATCTCCGGCCACCCTCACCTCCAACCCGGTCCAACAGCAGTCGTACGTTCCAGGGTCATCGAAGGACGTAGCACTCAGACAGGAGATCAAGGACCATGCTGAGCAAGAGAGCTGTAGAGATCGTCACGGATTCAGTCACCGGGCTTTTACAGTCGACTCTTCCTGGTGGAAAAGTCTACGGGAGGCTGGCGCCCACCCGTGATAGATCTCTCTACCCTGAAACCGGTTTGTTCGCCAGACCCGGTTCACGATGGAGACGGCACGCTCAGTGCTCGACTCATCAGGGAGAACGATTTCATGCTTTCAGTGGACTTGAAGGATGCGTATTTCCAAATACCCATTCATCAGTCCTCCAGAAAGTACCTCCGCTTTCATCCCTCGACGGGACGGTGTTACCAGTTCAGGGCACTGTGCTTCGGTCTCTCAACCGCCCCACAGGTGTTCACGCGATGTTCACTCTGGTGTCTGCTTGGGCCCATTCGCACGGGATACGTCTGATGAGGTATCTCGACGATTTGGTTAGTCCTGGCGAGCTCCCGCTCGCAGTTGCTACAGGACAGGGATCGACTGCTCGAGTTCTGTCGCGATCTGGGGATCGTTGTGAACTTCGAAAAGTCCGATCTCGAGCCCAAGCAGATGGATGAAGTACCTGGGTATGCTGATCGACACGGTAGCAGGGCGAGTCTTCCCCGCAGACTCGCGGATCAGCAGATTCAGGGAGGCAGCCAACCAGTTCCTGTCTCGGCAGGAACAGGTAGCTCAGCGATGGCAAGTCGTGATCGGACACCTGTCGTCACTCGAGAAGTTAGTCCCCTCACGGGCGTCTTTCACCTGCGGTCTCTTCAGTGGAGACTAAAGGAGAGTTGGTCACAGGCGAACGGATCCCCCAAGCTTTCCAGTGTCACTGACACAGGAGGTGAGCAGGACCTAGCCTGGTGGCTCGACGACAGGAACCTCTTAAGAGGAGTGCCACTGCGCACTCCCCCCCCGGACATGCAGCTGTTCTCAGACGCATCGACCGAGGGATGGGGCGCACACCTGGAGGAGTTGCTGACTTCAGGAGTGTGGGACGAAAACGACAAGCACCTTCACATCAATGTTCTGGAACTCAAGGCAGCGTTCCTCGCTCTCCAAGAGTTTCAGGACCGCTTGATGGGACACTCAGTGGTGTTGATGTGCGACAACACCACGGTGGTGGCTTACGTCAACAAACAGGGGGGCCTAGTGTCTCTCCCGTTGTACCAGTTGACTCGGCAGGTGCACGAGTGGGCTCAGGCACACTCAATAGAGCTGTCGGCACGCTACATTCCAGGAAGAGGAATGTAGTAGCAGACACGCTCAGCCGTCGTGGGATCAGGTGGATAGGGACCGAATGGTCTCTACACCAGGACGTGGCGGAAAGGCTCTTCGACCTGTGGGGGGCGACCAGTCGTGGATCTGTTCGCCACCCGGCACAACAGGAAGCTCCAGGTGTTCTTCTCGGCCGTGCCGGACCCATGGGCAGCTGCAGAGGACGCTCTTCAACACCCGTGGGACAACCTCTTCGCCTATGCCTTTCCCCCGTTCAGCCTGATTCGCAAGGTGATCAGTCGAGCGCTGGTCACCCCGAATCTCAGGATGATCCTGGTGGCTCCCAAATGGCCACAGGCCATTTGGTATCCGGACCTGCTGGCTCTTCTCGCAGGAGAACCGAGAGAGATTCCCCTTGGCACAACCTTCTCGCCCAGCCACACGTCGAGCGGTACCACGAGCAGTCCAGTCCCTACGTTCTTCACGGCCTGGCTGTTATCCACCATCTCTTGCGAACGAGAGGCTTTTCTCGTAGCGCAGCAACAGAGATGGCTGGAAACGTCCGTCAGTCCTCTGCAGCTGTGTACCAGGGGAAGTGGGCCGTCCTTCTGGGTGGTGTCGTAGACGGGGTCTATCTCCTCCTCAGAGCCACTCTTCAGCAGGTAGCGGATTTCCTCGTTTTTCTTCGCCGAGAGAAGCTCCTCTCAGTCCCCACAGTTAAAGGATACAGAGCCGCCTTGGCGCTCGTCCTGAAACTGAGGGGGTTGGACATCTCGAACTCGTTCGAGATCTCCTTGCTTATGAGGAGCTTCGAAAGGTCTTGCCCACCCAGGAACTCAGGCCCCTGCGTGGGACGTGACTCTCGTCCTTAGGAGTCTGACCTCGAACACCGTTCGAGCCACTCCGAGATCGTCAGACAGGGATCTGACCCTCAAGACCCTCTTCTTGCTGGCCCTGGCATCGGCGAAGAGAGTAGGGGAACTTCATGGTCTTTCCTATGATGTTACGAACCACCTCCCAGTGGGGATGTGGGGGATCCCAGTGACGCCACCGGATTTCGTCCCGAACTTCGTTGCGAAGACTCAGAAACCGTCAGGTTCCCTGATGACAGGTTCGAGTCATTCACGATTCCCTCCCTATTGGACTTCACCGATAATGATGCGGATGAGATGCTGCTTTGTCCTGTGAGGGCGCTACGGCGCTATCTGAAGAGAACTCGACACCTCAGGCCTGAGTGTCGACGCCTCTTCGTTAGCACCGGGGTCACCAGAAAGAAGTATCCAAGAACACTCTTTCATTCTGGCTGCGTGAGGTCATCAGGAGGGCGTATGAAGGCTGATGGGTAATGACGACATCCGTACGTCCGTCCGAGAGCTCACGAAGTCAGAAGTATTGGCCCCTCGTTGGCGTTTCGCAAGAACTTCTCCGTGGCGCAGGTCCTGAAGGCAGGGGTATCTGGTCTAACCAGACTACCTTTACGTCCTTCTACCTTCGGGATATTGCCCACAGGTCCTTGGATACGTTTCCTTGGGACCCGTGGTGCTGCTCAACAAGTTGTGTAGCTAACCCAGACCCTGCAGGCTGAACAGCATCGAGTCCTGGTGTGACTGTGTGGATGGATGTGTGAGTGACGTGAGTGACTGGCTCTCCTCTTTCCCATCTTTTCCTTCCCTCTACCTGTGGGCAGAGGGCCATGGTCGTCACTACGCTGGATGAGGACGAGATGCAGGTGAGCTATATGACAGAGCCCCATCCTATCCCTTTCACTAGGGATAGGAGCAGAATATCCACCACTTCCTTCTACAGGGGGGAAGTGGATGCCTACAAGAGTCAAACCCATGACTTTATATTTGCTCCTGTACAGGAACAAGTTCTTGCATTGCTGGTACGAAGAGATACGCATGCCTCTCTCTTAGTACTCGGTCCAGAGGTCTGACCATTGATCCTGCGGTGCACACCCCGATCAATCGGACAGAGGCTTGGATCCCTCCCTCGCTCTTACGACCAGGGAGGCTTCCAAGGTTGGGCGAACACCAGTCTGTTCACAAAAGACTCAGATTCCACCCACCAAGAAGTGAGTCTTCCTATTGTAAAAGGACCGAAGGTTTGTATGCCGTGTCGGAACAAATGACAATTTGTCCAAAATTGCATTTTTTCCTAAACTACATACAAACCTGAGGTCCTTTTACACATAGCCCCGCCCCCACCTCATGCCACCCCTCCACTCTGCAGTTTTGCTTGGGCCAAAGCAAAAGTGATTTGTTTACCTCCACCCAGTCGCGCGCGCGCGCCTGTCGGACAAGCAGTTAACTACCGAACCCCTTGTTCGAAAGCTTACGACCTATCCAGCTGCCGCTAGTACCTTCCTATTGTAAAAGGACCTCAGGTTTGTATAGTTAGGAAAAATGCAATTTTGGACAAATTGTCATTTTCCTGTGATAAATCCGCACACCACATGTACCCATAGATGCTGGGCGCTTTCATCACAATAATCGGAACACGGTCACTGGGCACGACGTTTTTAAGTAAACAACTGTTTTGGTAGAAGAAGACGACAAAGCGTGCACTAGATAATTATTTAAATAAATAGTAAAGCATCAATATTTTACATATTTATGATGATTAATTTGAAAATATTCGTTATTGAAAAAGTAACTCGATTCTGACTCAAATTTAAGTAAATATTTTTCAGAATTAGAACGTCCTTTTAAGTCCTGTATTATGACGTCACAACGTGTTGACTTTCATACCTATTGTAGATGAATTGCTATACTCAAATTTCTTGCAGAACAGTTTACCAGTTATTCATGCACTGTCTGTTTTCACACCATAAGAAATTAATGGGGCCGAATTTGCAATGACCAGAAAGTCGTTAAAATAGGAAAGTTAGCATTGAGGGGAATATGTTTTGATTGAGAAAAATACAAATTTATACAATAGCTAGCTTGGTAAAAAAAAAATACTTGATTACAAAAAAAACGTTGATTGACAACTAAGCAGCATATCCTAACTATGGGGTTTCAGAGACAGTGCAAGCACGTTTTTTGGCAATATTTCTGTAGCAAACACTCATATCAGAACAAGATTTTGCTATAGTGCATTACATTCAGTGCCGTAATTTATAAGGGTATCGTGAATCACTAATCGTAAAGAATAAGGACACTTGTCCGTGTACCAAGAGACAAAAACTCCATTATCCAGAAATGGATACGAACATGCGTAAAAAGCTCCACCTACCCTCTCCCCCCCCCCCCTCCAATGCCACCCCTGTCCTTCTTCCTTCCTTTGTCTTCCTTTCTCTCTCTGTTGCCAATTGGTATGTGTTCAACCTCCAAACTGGGTATAAGACTTACACAAAATGTGGAAATTGGTGAAATTAGCCTATGTATTGAAAGTATATATACATAAATATTAAAGCAATTTTATCATTATTGCATTACTATGACAACTAGAATTCATGGAAACAGTTTATAATAATGCATCAACGTATGTGTGAAGCTCCACTAATGTGGCAACGATGATTTTGCCATTCTTAGCATGCAAACATTAAAGGTTACATTTATTTCTGGCATACAGTTACTAAAAAAAATCAAAATACTAATATAGACTTAAATCAATGAAAAGTGCTAGCAAGCAAAAAAAAAAAACTTTATAATCCACTTATCCGTCGTCTGTTCCGCTATGGTTTTCGGCAGCCAGATGTACAAGGTCAGAAACATTGGATTGTATCTACTTTAGAAATATCTGTAATTTTGGGGGGTAATTTGGTTGCAAAAAAGGGGTAATAGACATGAATTAATAAACATTTTGAAATAACAAAGTAAAGTTGAACTAAATAATGAGTAAAGTAAACAATTAAGGGAATAAAACTTTGCAGCGTCGTTGTCTGCTGCTCGTAACTGTGTTTGTGGAGTGAGCGCTTAGGAACCAGGAACAGCAACGTGGTTCAAGTGCAATGTGGAGTGAATTAAGACCAAAATTTGTATAATAACAATCAAATAAGCACTGTGGAGTTTCAGTTGTGGTGGCAGTAAGGATAAAACCACCGATTACAAGGTAAAAATGAATTCAGTTCAAACCATGACCCCGGGAATAACAAGTTTCATACTTTCAGTAATATAGGCAACAAAATGTTGTTTTATTGTGCTGATTACAACTGCAATCTTGAGTAAGATTAATAAACGTTACATATATACACTAACATTGTTAAAATGAGTGCTGGGAAGGCTGGGAAAGGTGGTGTCCATCCGTGACTAGACCCGTCCAGCCACACGATCGCCACCATATTGGATTTCAAAACTGCCTTGAAAACATATTTTACGAAGAGCATCACATGCTTATTTTAGTTCGTATGGGGCTTTCATATATCACATTATGTTGATGAAACTTCAATCTTTTGAATGGTATGCTTAGAGTTGTAATGGTATTCTTGTTTCACTAATTAAATATCGAGTGAATAAGACCCGGCCAGTGTGATGATGGTGGATCGTCCGTGATTGTTTACCCTACTTAGTGTGCATTGCTTGAACATTTGAAAGAAAACAAGAGCTGCATGCCATAGGCACTCAATGGTGTGGACCAGTCTGATGGCCAGGAAACCATGAATACCAAAAACCTTTGTTTTTATACATTCAACTTCCCTGTCAGATATATACTTAGCTATAGACTCCGTCGACCCCGACAGAAATTCAAATTTCGCGGCACCCGCTACCGGTAGGTCAGGTGATCTACCGCCCTGCCCTGGGTGGCAGGACTAGGAACCATTCCCGTTTTCTAATCAGAATTCTTCTGTCGCCCGGACCGTCAACATTGTTGTAGGTTCCTCTCGATTGGATTTTCTTTTTTCACCGGCAATTGATCTTCTTGACCGACTTTTGGTGACGTATCTGGATTGTTGGATTGGCATACGCTTTTGTGGACTGTTTTGTGGACTTGATTTGGATTTTTCTTAAAAATGTCTGACGCTGGAATGGTTGTGAGACGTTTGTGTGAATGTAGGCGGTAAGGTGAGGTTGCCGAAAGCTTCGGTAGACCCTCACACCGTATGCAAGGGTTGCAGGGAGTATGAATGTTCTTTCACTAATACTTGCAAGGAATGTGAGAATTTGAGTGAGAGTGAATGGAAGAATCTAACTAATTATTTGAAAAAGTTAGAGAGAGAAAGAGTGAGGAAAGCTTCTTCTAGAAGTTTGGGTAGTTCTAGATCGAATGAACTAGTTCCTAGTTTGGGATCTTCCCCAATGGAAGAAGTGCTACTTCTCCTTCTTTCAGCCTCTTCACCTATTGCAGATCTGTAGATTCGGCAAAAGAACTTGCGGATCTAAAAGCAGCTTCAAGATCATGGAAAACAAAATGGCTGCCCTGCAAGGTAAGGCTAGTGATGTTACAGTGGACAGTGATGTGAGTGTCCCCAGTGTAGTGGAGGGGGCATCTGGTCGGCTCCGCAACGCTCCCAGGTCTAGACCTCTTCCAAGCTCACATGCCCAGAGAGAAGGAATGTCAAAAACCAAGTAAGGACGGTTGTGGAGAATCCCCACCGATCAGGTGTCCTTTCGGCAGAATCTGTGACACCCCAGACTGCCAGGATCGCTATTGTAAAAGCGTCCTGCGTGATTGTTTTTCATCGTCGGGATCTTCGTCTCCTAGACGTGATTGGAGGGATTCGGATCGCTCGCGACCACTGAAGAGGAGTTGGAAGGCTCTGACTATTGACTCGAGCCCGGAACACTTCCCTGAGGAGTCTCCTTCGGAGGTTAAGAGGGCAAAAAAGAGCCCATATTGTCACCCCATAGTTAGAAGGAGTCAGGAGGTGGAGCCCATGGACTCCTCCCCTCCTCCTTCTCCTCCTCCCGAAGAGGATAAAGAGGAGGTTACTAAAAGGTTTCTAGTTTCCATGCAGGAACAGATATCGTCTTTGGTAGGAGTGCTTTCAAAGGAGCCTCCTCGAAGGAAAGACACTTCCCTTCCTATCAAAAGGTCCTCCAGACGTGTGGAGGTACCTGCCGCCAGGATCGATGCTCCTACTAGAGGTGAGGCTCCTAGCAAGAGCGAGGAGTCAACCAAACGTAAGGAGTCATCCAAGCGCAAGACTTATCAGTTGCGAGGAGCCGATCAGGCGTCTGGCACCAGCCAGGAGTGAAGAGTCACCCAGGAGGCAGGAGCCAAGAGCCAGGGGCGAGGAGTCTCCCAGCAGGCAGGAGCCAAGAGCCAGGAGTGAGGAGTCACCCAGGCAGGAGGCAGGAGCCAGGAGTCAAGAGGCAGGAGTCAGGAGTCAGGAGGCAGGAGCCAGGAGTCAGGAGTCAAGAGCCAGGAGGCAGGAGTCGGAGTTCTTCCATGAGGCAAGATCCGAATAGACTCGTATCTGGAATCGATGATCTTTATTCCAAACAGAAGCTCCTCTCCTTCAGATCGTAGGAGGTCTTGGAAAGACTCTTCCTCCAAACGAGAGCTTTCTCCTTCTTCGGATCGGGTTTGGATGAGTTGTCTGATGACGAGCTTCCTACAAATGAGGGACTCTCGAACTACAAGAACTTTTAGCCCCCTCCTTGTTACTGCAAGAGTTTGGAGACTCTCTTAGTCCAGCCGCTCCTCCTTCTCCTCGTTCTCTCTTTTCTAGTACGACTACTGTGAAATCCTCGGCCTTCCTGAAAATGAAACCTGCGATTTCAATGAAAAAGGCCCTCCAATCTTTGGATTCTTGGATGGGCACTAAGAAAGAGTTGGGAAAAACAGTATTCTGCATGCCTCCTTCCAAACTCCATGGAAAGAGAAGTATTTGGTACGGGACAGGAGAGACTATGGGTCTTTCTCTTCCTGCATCGGCAGAACGCTGACTTTGCTAATCTTAGTGGATGACCCCTCCAGACACACTCTTTTTAGTCTCGGTCAGATCTACATGGAGCATTTCAGAATTGAACCACTTTCTTAAGGGACTTTTCATCACTTTAGAAGTGTTCAATTTTCTGGATTGGTCTCTCGGAGTTCTGGCTAATAAGTCTAAGGACCTGGAATTTCTTAAAAACCCAGAAATTCTCCATAGCGTCCTGTCTTGCATGGACAAGGCGGTACAAGACGGTTCGGGAGAAGTTGCTTCCCTATTTGGTGCTGGTCTTCTAAAAAAGAGATCATTTTATGGATCCCTTTTATCCAAAGCTGTTTCTCCGAGCCAGAGGACAGCGTTATTGTTCGCCCCTCTGTCAGATCATCTGTTTCCTTCTCAGTTGGTGAAAGATATATCTCGCTCGCTAACTGAGAAGGCGACACAAGACCCTCCCTTGTTCAAACTTCTTAAGAAGAGTCGTCCTGTAGTGTCGACGAAATAAAAAGGACTCGTCCTCCTCAGCAGCCCTTTCGTGGAGGTGCAATGGCTCGTCCCCCTTCCAGACAAGAGGAGCTCTGATAAGAGAGGAAGGTCTTCCTTCAGGCCATTCAAGAAAGGAAAGTGACTTGATGATCCTCCAAGCAGCAGCCAGTAGGCGCCAGACTCCTGAACTTTGGCAGGAGCCTGGGCAAAAAGGGGAGCCGACCCTTGGTCAGTTTCAGTCCTAAAGAAAGGATACTAATCCCCTTCGAGGGACAGTCCTCCCCTAACCTCTACTCCTCGGTAACTGTCAGTGAGGTACAGAGACCCTGTAAGTAGGGAAATACTCTCCTTCAAATGGTGGAGCAAATGTGGGAAAAAGAGGCCATCGAACTTGTACAGGATCCACTCTCCCGGGATTTTACATCGCCTATTTCTAGTACCAAAGGCATCGGGGGGGTGGAGACCAGTACTGGACGTAAGCGCTCAGAACCGCTTTGTTCAGAAAAAGAAGTTCCGTATGGAAACGTCCGCCTCAGTAATGTCAGCACTTCGTCCAGGAGATTGGATGGTCTCTCCGGACTTGCAAGAGGCTTATTTCCACGTTCCCATTCACCACTCGTCAAAGAAATATCTTCAATTTATGATAGGAGGCAAGATTTTTCAGTTCAGGGCTCTGTGTTTCGGCCTGTCTACAGCTCCACAGGTCTTCACCAACCTGATGGCGAATGTAGCGAGATGGCTTCACCTAGAGGGAATAAACATCTCCCTCTACTTAGACGACTGGCTGATCAGGGCCAAGTCGGAGAATCAGTGCTTGGAGGACCTATTGATAACAAGAAATATGGTAGAATCTCTGGGATTACTCGTGAACCTCGAGAAGTCGCAACTGATCCCCAGCCAGAACTTGGTCTATCTGGGGATTCACGAGAGAGAATCACTCGAGGTTTGTCAAGAATCTTGAGCTTCTTAGAGAGAGAGAGCAGTTCAGCGAGGGATTATCTGAGCCTTTTAGGGACTCTGTCCTCGCTAGAAAAGTTCTTCTCTCTGTGGAGGCTTTTCACCTTCGCCCTCTTCAGTTTTTCCTGAAAGAGGTGTGGAGTTTGGAAGACGGGACAACTCTCCAGACACTTTCCCGATTCCACAAGAGATAAAAAATCACTTAAAGTGGTGGATCCTTCCTCTACAGAAGAACGAAGGTGTGTCACTTGCCCTGCAGAACCCAAGCCAAGTGTTATTTTCCGACGCTTCGGAGTCGGGATAGGGAGCGACGCTAGGAGCAAGGGAGGTGTCAGGCACCTGGACAAAGGAACAGGTGTCCTGGCACATCAATTGCAAAGAGCTAGTAGCCATACACCTGGCCTTAAGATTCTTCGAGGAGATAGTCAGAGGCGGGGTGATTCAGATAAACTCGGACAACACCACGGCTCTGGCTTACTTACGCAAGCAAGGAGGGACTCATTCATTCTCCCTCTATCAGTTAACAAAGGACCTGTTAACATGGACAGAGGAAAGAGGCATAACTCTCCTCACAAGATTTGTGCAAGTGGATAAAGCAATGTAGAGAGCGGGACAGACTAAGCAGGAGGAATCAGGTCCTTCCCACAAAGTGGACTCTACACACAGAAGTGTGCCGAAGTCTGTGGTCCCTGTGGGGGAGGCCTCACATAGACCTGTTTGCTACGTTCCTCTCCAAAAGAGTAGAGATCTTTTGCTCTCTAGTGGAAGATCCAAGAGCCTTTGCAATAGAAGCGTTTCTCCTGGATTGGTCGGGCCTAGACGCCTACGCCTTTCCCCCGTTCAAGATCCTGGGGGAAGTACTCAGGAAATTCGTAGCTTCAAAGGGCCCGAAGTTGACCCTCATAGCTCCATTTTGGCCAGCCCAAGAATGGTTCACGGAGGTACTGGAGTGGATAGTGGACTTCCCCAGATCTCTACCAAGCAGAGCAGATCTACTCAGACAACCCCACTTCGAGAGGTTTCATCACAACCTCCCCGGTCTCGCTCTGACTGCCTATCGACTATTGAAAGACTTGTCAGAGCGAGGGGTTTTTCTTGCAAGGCTGCAGGCGCTATCGCTCGAGCCCGCAGATCTTCAACAAGAAGAAAGTATACCATCGAGTGGGAAGTCTTTAGGAGGTGGTGTAAGAGTAAGAAGCTGTCCTCCTCCAGTACCTCTATAGTTAACATTGCCGATTTCCTCCTTTTTCTGAGAGAGGAATCGCACCTTTCCGTGTCGACAATCAAAGGATACAGAAGCATGCTGTCTTTAGTATTCAGGAATCGGCTAGAGATTGCAGAGAACAAGGATCTACATGATTTGATTCGGTCCTTTGAAACTTCAAAATCAGCATCTCCTAGAACACCTAGTTGGAATCTGGAAAACGTTGGTCCTTGAAATTCCTTACCTCAGATAAATTCGAGCCTCTATATCTGGCTTCCTTCCGCGATGTCACTAGGAAATGCTTATTCCTGTTGTCTCTCGCGACGGCCAAGAGGACGAGCGAATTGCACGCTCTGGACTCCACAGTGGGATTCAAAGGAGATGCGGCTATCTGTTCGTTCCAGACATTGTTTTTGGCAAAAAACGAGAACCCATCAAAACCTTGGCCCAGAAGCTTTGAGGTAAAAGGCCTATCTAACCTCGTAGGCAGAGAGACAGAGAGGTCTCTCTGTCCAGTTAGAGCTCTTAAATTTTATTTAGAGAGAAAGAAACAGATGGGAGGATGTCAACAAGGTCTTTGGTGTGCTGTGAAGAACCCCAAAAGACTCATGTCTAAAAACGCCTTGGCCTTCTTTGTGAGAAGCGTGATTACTGATGCACACAAGAACTGCTCGGATGAATCCTTCGGTCTTCTAAAGGTTAAGACTCATGAGGTGAGGGCAGTAGCAACGTCCCTGGCGTTTCAAAAGAATATGTCTCTCAGGAATATCATTGAGACTACATATGGAGGTGCAATTCAGTGTTTGCGTCTCCCATTACCTGAAGGATGTGAAAGTGGACTTATGAGAAGTGCTTCTCTCTAAGGTCCATTTGTATCAGCAGATACAGTTCTGGGTCTTGGAGCAAAGACTGATCCTTAAAATATTTTTATCTTTGATGTACATAAACCCTCTTGTTAGATATGTGCTTGGTTTCCTATTAGCAAGCGTACTGATGTCGCACGGGCGGCTGGTGTCATTGCTGGTAGGGGATCAGGGGTATGTATGGCTAGTAGGGGGGGTGGGGGGGGGTACAAAATTTTTTTTTTATGTTTTGTTATAAATGAACGTGTATTTATGTTTCGAGTTTTTGGTTGTTTGTAAGGAGTTTTCGGGGATAACTCCTTGCAATCTTAGAACTAACATGATGTTAGGATCAGGTGATCGGGATCGGTGTTGTGCTCCTTGAACAAGGTGTATTGTCATGTTAGTGGAATAAAGCACCCAATGACAAAGGTCCTTTAAGGCTCTGCCGAGTAAGTGGATAAGACCCCATTGGCAGACCCACAAGAACTCTTAGCCATAGATCAATATCTCGCTGAGGCTCTTGAGGCGAAGCAGACTCCTAGGCAGTAGCCACGAAGTCTTCAGCCTAATAAGGTAGGAACCAAGGTTTATTAATACCTACAACATATGTTGTTTACCTGTCTATTTCAGTAGTTAGCTGTCTCTTACCCACCACCAATGGGTGCTAATCAGCTAAGTATATATCTGGCAGGGAAGTTGAATGTATAAAAATGATATTGTCATGATACAATAAAGTTTTATACATACTTACCTGACAGATATATACGATTAATGGCCCACCCAGCCTCCCCGCAGGAGACAGGTGGAAGAGAAGAATTCTGATTAGAAAACGGGAATGGTTCCTAGTCCTGCCACCCAGGGCAGGGCGGTAGATCACCTGACCTACCGGTAGCGGGTGCCGCGAAATTTGAATTTCTGTCGGGGACGACGGAATCTATAGCTAAGTATATATCTGTCAGGTAAGTATGTATAAAACTTTATTGTATCATGACAATATCATTTTTCTTAAGGTTCCCTCTAGCGCATTGCTGCTAGAGATAGGTAGTAGGGTTTGCGGAAGCTAAATAGGTAAATGAGAGGTTCGTACTAAGCATTACTAGGATGTGTAAAAAACACATAGTAAAATAGGGGAAACAACCGACTGGACTAGCGGATCCAGTTTCCACTACGTGTGAAGTCACCCTCCGAAAAAGTACTTGTTCCGATACGCATACAACCCATCGGTCCTTTACAATAGGAATGTAACTTGTGGCAGCTGGAACCGGTCGTAAGCTTTGAACAAGGGAGTTCGGTAGTTAACTGTTTGTCCGACAGTCCGCGCACCACGCGACTGGGAGGTGAAGACCCACTTTGCTTTCGGCTCTGCTGGTTGACAGACGTGTTCTCCACCTCTCTCTGCCTGCCTTTCGTCGTATGCTTTGTGTCTTCTCAAACTTGGTTTGCTTTGTGTGTGTGTTAAAATACTGTAAGTACGTGTGCTTTTGTATTTTATTATAATCTGTGATTATGGATTCCCGTGAGCTGGAGATGTCCCCACGGCCCCCCATCAGCCGCAGAGTTTGCCCTGGTGTGGAGGGCCGTAAGTGTGGGGCCTTCCGCTCCTTCCCAGAAGTGGATCCTCATGAATTGTGTGCTCGGTGCTGAGGGCGCGAATGCTCTCGCGCCGAGCCCTCTGATTTATGCATATCTTGGTCGGAGGAGCAGTGGGTGCTATATGAGGGTAGGAGGAAGCGATGTAAGCCTGCCAGGGAGTCCTCGGAAGGTTCTCCGGTGACTCCCTTGTTCACTGACACGTCGTCTTCCTTCCTGCCGCCATCTCAGCTCCCGCGTATGGCTCCTTCCCCTTCGGGGGGGTTTCTCGTTCTTTCTCTTCGCCCGATCTGTCTGTATCTGACGTTCCTGCCGTGCCTGGACCAGCCCCTGCCCATGGTGTTGCTGCCCCAGTCGCGGGTTCATCCAGACAGGTGCAGCCGGGCCGTGTTGCTTCGGCAGTAGCCCTGGCTTTGTCCTGGATGGAGGACCTGACGTCTGTCCTGAGGAAGCTGATGAAGAAGAAGAGGAAGAGGAGGAAGGTGTCATCATCGTCTTCGTCGTCGCCTGCTGCCGCCTCTTCCCCTTCGACTTCCAAGGCTTCTAAGCTGAGGAAGAAGAAGGCTGCCTCCTCCCCCCCTAAGAAATCTCCTTCGGGAACTTCTAAGGGCCCATCTCACTCCGGTGAGACGGGGGTTCTTCCGCTGGTCCTTCTGCTCCTTCGGGAGCGGGGCCCGTCTCTCCTTCTGCAAGGAAGAAGAAGACGGGGACCAGAGGGGTACCAGCTAACACCGGTACTTCCTCACCTGGTGCTAGGGGTTCTGCTGCTACACCAGCTTCCGGCTCGGCCTCTCGTTCGCGAGAGGTACCGAGTGTATGGTCACCTGAACGTGACCGTACAGCCAAGGCTCAGGCTTCCGAGTTCGCTCGGCGCCAGGACAGAAGCACGGAGCAAAAGACTGGCGAGGGTCGCTCAGGCGACTCCCACCAGACCAGCGATTGCTCTCGTAGCGATCCGCAGGTGACCAGGGTTGACGCGACGGTCCCAGACCGGCCGCGGGCTGAGGCTAGGAAGAGGTCCCCTTGATCGCAGGAACCAGCCTCGGCTGGTTCCAGCGGTTCGACACGCCGTGAGGACAGGCTCCGCTCCCACCACGACAGTGGTCTCTGCAGGTCCCCTGACCGCCGCTCTCACCGGGACCGGCCGGGTAGGGGGACCAGCAGTAGCTCCTCTGACGCACGGGACCGCAGCCGCTATTCTCGGTCCAGTTGCTCTCCCCAGGAGAGCCGCACGACCAGGCCTGCAGCTCGATTGCCACCGTGGGTTGGCGATCGCCTGCAGCCCCCCAAGCACGCCGGTTCTACCGGTGGGCGAGGGGGTAGCATCAGGTCTTCCTCTCCGATCCCTTCAACTTCCTCGGGTTACGCCGGGAAGAGCGAGGCAATCCAGAGTGATCGTGAGGAGCGCGCTCCTCAAGGTCCCACCACGACGCCCTATGAGCCAGGCATGGTCTTAGGACCGACCAGGTCGTATGCGCAAGTGGCAGGAGGAGACCAGGAGGGGTCTGTCGCTGTTGGAGGAGGGTCTCGAAAGGCATTCTTGTTGGAGGGACTTGATGGTCCTACTCGTCAAGACGCAGTCACTCCCGAGATCCAGAGGTTGTTTGCAGAGGTTATTGCTCTGATTCGTCAGCACAACAACCTCGGGGAAGGATCACCGCTCCCACCTTCTGAGCCCACGTCCCGGCTCAAGTCGTTCTGGGGTCCTAAGAAGGAACCCAAGACGACGGTGGGTCTGCCGCGATCAGCTCTGGCTGCCTCGGTGCTGGACCAGGTGGACTCGCTTGTCTCCGGACAGGAGGGTTCGCTAAGGTCCGGCAGGTCTTCCAAGCTACTTCCTCTGCCTCTACTGCGACAGAGGAGATTCTACGTGCCCTCGGAGGATCCTATGCCGCCCAAACAGATTAACCCGGAGCTAGCTAGGCTAACTCCGGGGGGGTGTCTGCAGCAGGTCCTGTCGGAGAACGTATGGTTCTCGCAGCAGGAGGCACTTGTACTGGAATCCACTGCTATGGCGGCATTCCAGGCAGTCTCCTGGCTAGACCTGTGGTCCTTCATGGTGTCTAAGGTCGCGGCCCCTCGGGAAATATCACTCCCGAAGGTGACCCGGCTTTTGGGAGACTGTGTCAGTCTGGAGGTAGAGCCATCTCCTACCTAGCCCACCAGACAGCAAACCTGTGGGTGAACCTGGTACTTCGGTGTAGGGACGCAGTCCTCACCCGAGTGACCAAGGTGGCTGGGCGTGAGGCAGCATTGGGTCTTCGCAACGGACCAGTGCGGAGTTCCTCCTCTCTCTTCCCAGGAGAGATGGTGGACGCTGTGGTGGAACGACGGCGCACTGATGACAGTGACCGTCTAGTCCACCAGGCAGTCTCGAAGGCGTCTGGACAGCCTCGAGCTACTGCGGCCAAGCCCAAGAGCTTGGTTAGCGCTTCCTCTGTGGCCAAGACGATTGCATCGTCGGAGCCCAGAGGAAAGACTGCCTTCGACTTCTTCCAGGGGCGGTCGCCATCAGACCTCCTCCCAGCCCTCCTTCCCACGAGGGGGAGCGGGGAAGAAGTCGAAGAGAGGCGGAAACGCTAGGGACAGCGTTCCTCCTCACCTGCTGCCGGAAGTGGGGGGGATGCCTGGCGAGCCATTGGGCAACATGGCAGCACTACGGAGCGGAGACCTGGATAGTAGACGTCCTTCGGGATGGGTATCTACTACCCTTCGAGTCTCGGCCACCCCTCACCTCCAACCCAGTCCACCTTTAGACCTACGTACCTGGAACATCAAAGGACGTAGCCCTTCGCCAGGAAGTCCAAGCAATGCTGAGCAAGGGAGCTGTGGAGATCGTCAGGGATCGTTCACAGGGCTTCTACAGCCGTCTTTTCCTAGTGGAGAAGTCTTCGGGGGGCTGGCGCCCGGTGATAGATCTCTCTCCCCTGAACCGATTCGTTCGCCAGTCTCGGTTCACGATGGAGACGGCAACGTTCGTGCTAGACTCCATCAGTGGGAGAACGACTTCATGCTTTCGGTGGACTTGAAGGACGCATATTTCCAGATACCCGTCCATCAATCCTCCAGGAAGTACCTCTGCTTCATCAGGGCACTTTGCTTCGGTCTTTCAACCGCCCCACAGGTGTTCACGTGAGTGTTCACTCTGGTGTCTGCTTGGGCCCACTTGTAGGGATACGTCTTCTGAGGTATCTCGACGACTGGTTGGTCCTGGCGAGCTCTCGCTCGCAGTTGCTACAGGACAGGGATCGACTTCTTGAGTTCTGCCGCAATCTGGGGACGTGGTGAACTTCGAGAAGTCAGTTCTCGAGCCCAAGCAGAGGATGAAGTACCTGGGTATGCTGATTGACACGGTAGCAGGGCGAGTCTTCCCTGCAGACTCGCGGATCAGCAGATTCAGGGAGGCAGCCTACCAGTTCCTGTCTCGGCAAGAACAGTCAGCTTAGCAGTGGCAAGTCGTGATCGGCCACCTGTCGTCACTCGAGAAGTTAGTCCCTCACGGGGGTCTTCACCTTCGGTCTCTCCAGTGGAGACTAAAGGAGAGTTGGTCACAGGCAGGAGACCCACCTTACTTCCCTGTGTCCCTCACGGAGGAGGTGAGGCAGGACCTAGCCTGGTGGCTGGAGGACAGGAACCTCTTAAGAGGAGTGCCTTTTCGCCCCCCCCCCCCGATGTTGCTGTTTTTGGACGCGTCAACCGAGGGATGGGGCGCACACCTGGAGGAGTTGCTGGCTGCGGGAGTGTGGGATCGTCACGACAAGCACCTTCACATCAATGTCCTGGAGCTCAAGGCAGCGTTCCCTCGCTCTCCAAAAGTTCCAGGACCGCTTGGTGGGACACTCGGTGGTGTTGATGTGCGACAACACCACAGTAGTGGCATACATCAACAAACGGGCCTAGTGTCCCTCCCGTTGCACCAATTGACGCTGCAGGTGCACGAGTGGGCCGTGGCCCACTCGGTAGAGCTGTCAGCCCGCTACATTCCAGGCAAGAGGAATGTAGTAGCAGACAAGCTCAGCCGTCGGGATCAGGTGATAGGGACCGAATGGTCCCTACACCCAGACGTGGCAGAAAGGCTCTTCAACCTGTGGGGGCGTCCAGTAGTGGATCTGTTCGCCACCCGGCACAACAGAAAACCTCAGGTTTTCTTCTCAGCCGTGCCGGACCCATGGGCAGCTGCAGAGGACGCTCTTCAACACCCGTGGGACAACCTCTTCGCATACGCCTTTCCCCCGTTCTGTCTGATTCGCAAGGTGATCAGCCGAGTGCTGATCACCCCGAATCTCCGGACCTGCTGGCTCTGCTTGCAGAAGCACCGAGAGAGATTCCCCCTTGGCACAACCTTCTCGTCCAGCCACACGTGAAACGGTAACACCAGTCAGTCCAGTCCCTACATCTTCACGGCTATCTGTTATCCACCAGCTCTTGCGAGCGAGAGGCCTTTCTCGCCGAGCAGCAATAGAGATGGCTGGGTACATCAGACAGTCCTCTGCAGCTGTGTACCAGGGAAAGTGGCCCTAGTCCTGAAACTGAGGTGAGTGGATATCTCGAATTCATTCGAGATCTCCCTGTTTATGAGGAGCTTCGAGAGGTCTTGCCCACCCAGGGAACTCAGGCCCCCGGGGTGGGACGTGACTCTCGTCCTTAGGAGTCTGACTCGAAGTCTCTTCGAGCCACTCCGAGAGTCGTCAGACAGGGATCTGACCCTCAAGACCCTCTTCTTGCTGGCCCTGGCATCAGCGAAGAGAGTAGGGGAACTGCATGGTCTTTCCTTCAACGTCAAGCATTCCACGGGATGGGGATCTGTGACGCTCGATTTCGTCATTACTGAAAAGCGCTCCGCTTTCATTGCAAACTCCGACTTCTCACCAAACAGCAATAAATTAGCGGTTTAGCATTTTCGGTCCTCTGTAAAACAACGGGATTAAAGCCATCTTCACTGGTTGGTGTCATCGACGGGACTTTTTCTACGCTCAGAATCTTAGTTAACTTCTCTCGATTCAGCTGTGAAGACGTAGGTTTGCATTCACCTTAGTCTTTCACTGGCATATACGTAGTATTGTTTCTTCTTGAACTTCTGTCTTGCCATCAGGGACCTCAGTCTCTAGAAGGCAATTGACTTTCATCTGATGGGTGCATACCTTGAGAGACTCATCATTGCGTCTCCCAACATTGGTGGCGAACAAGATAGACAATTTGTATGGTTTCTCGGCATAACCCTTCAAAAGGCGAGTGTCACGTGACTACGTCTCGGATGCATGACTGCTCGCCTCACACCGAGCGCAGTCAGTCGGCAGCTGTTGAAGAGTCCAAGACCGTCACGAGCTACGCTGTGGATTTTGTATTGGTTGATCCAGATCAGTCATTACTTTGTCCTATTGGCGTGTTGCTGTACCCATAAGGATTGACACCCACCATGGAGTGTCTGTGTCTTTATCCGCTGCGGAATATTACGAGACCGTGAGAGACTTCGTTGCAGTTGGATAGTCCAGTGGATGGGTGCTTGTCATCACTCCGAAGAATATGTAGGACAGGAAAAATGATAAGGTCATTGCGACCATATCTATTTTTCCCTTCGGGCCTGCCCACAGGTCTTTGGAACCTCATTTCCTTGGACCAGTGGTGGATGCTTGCAGGTTGTGTTTGCTTACCCAGCTCCTTCAAGAGGACAAGTTGCATCTCGCCTATGGTGTGCAGTTGTAGAGGTAAGAAGGATGCGAGAGTGACTGGCCTCTCCACCTTCCACACCTCGTCCTTCCACTCCTCTTCCTTCGGGTTGAGGATAGGACTCAAACTTACACTGGCTTAAGAATCCTTTTTATGTTTCTTATCAGAATCATAAAAGCAATCCTGCTCCTTCCTCTAGCAAGGGGAGGAAGGAGACTGACAATAATGCAAACCCTTCCCCGAACTTTGCATTAATGTCTCCGACTCCAAATATTCTTCACAGCCCATTTTCGTATGAGTTACGACTCCTCACTTATTTCGAAAAGGCCCAGAAGTCTGACTCCTGATCATGCAGCTCCTATACTCCGATCAAGTTATCAGAGTCAGGGCACTCCTCCTCGCTCTTACGACCAGAAGGAGTAGCCTAGGTGTGGAGAACTCCAGTCAGTTCTAGAGGCTCACTCAGATTCCTCCCACCAATCAGTGAGTCTTCCTTATGTAAAGGACCGAGGGTTTGTATATCGTGTAGGAACAAATCACAATTTGTTCATGAAACTTACCTGTCAGATATATATATAGCTGTATTCTCTGAAGTCCGACAGAATTTCTAAAACTTACGACACACGTAGTGGGAGTTAGGGTGGTTAGTACCCATTCCCGCCGCTGGGAGGCGGGTATCAGGAACCATTCCCATTTTCTATCAGATTTCTTCTGTCGCCGGTGTCGTAAACACCTGTTTACACACCTCCGCCTCAGGATTTTGGAAAACTTTTCATATTGCTTGAGTATCCTCTTGACTTTTGGTTTTTTGATTGGATCGATAGCTTGGCATACGTGATTTGGACTGTTTTTTGATTTTGGCTTAGATTTTTTCCCTTCACTTAAAAATGTCTGGATGTAGTTCTGCTAGCGCCAGGGTGTGCTCGAAAGTGGAATGCAAGGTTAGGCTTCCAAAAGCCTTGGTTGATCTCACACATTGTGTAAAGGGTGTAGGGGGGCAAGAGTGTAGATTTGATTTGCGGCTGTAATGAGTGTGAAAGCTTAGATGATTTGCAATGGAAGACGTATGAATCCTACGTTAAGAAGTTAGAACGTGATAGGATTAGGAGGTCTTCCTCCAGGAGTAAGTCGGGTAGCAGACAGGGTATTAATGTATCCCCTTCTAACCCTCCTTTAGATTTTGTGTCTCCTAACCCTGTAGTGTTGCCTTCGGGGCCCTCAAGTGGTGTCTGCGGAGGTAATGCCCTTTCGCTTATTCTAGATTCATTGAAGACGCTTGAATCTAAAGTGCTTGCCCTTGAAAACAGGCAAAATAAGTGCAGTGATAGTGCCCCTAGTGAAGTGGAGGGGGCGTCAGATCGGCCCTATAGCGCCTCTAGGCTGGGACCTCTGCCGGACTCCCAGGACTCAGGGAGAGGGCATGTCGAAGGCCGAAGGAGGTTACGGGGAACCCCCACCGATCTGGCGTCCCTTTCAGCAGTTCCTGTGGACGCTTCCCCAGGCTGCTAAGGAGCGTGCTCGAGCACGTATCCTTAAGGATTGTTTTCTCGTCTTCCGACGCGTCCTCCCCGCGCAAGGGGTGGGAATCTCGATCGGTATTCGCGACCTCTGAAAAGAGGACTCTTCAAGAGCTGGACGCTTCACGTCATGCTATGTCTGAGTGGCATTCTTCTCCGGAAAGCGTAGCTTTTCCGCCCCAGAAGAAGTATAGGACGTCATCCGACGATGACGCCCTCGAGCGCCCAGTCGCTCTAGAGCCAAGGCTGTTCCTGGAGAAGGAAGAAGGCGTCCCCCTCGCCCCTCTCCTTCTCACAAGCGCAGCTCGTCTCCGCGTAAGGAGACATCTCAGACGGAGATCATCATTGCGATGCAGCGGCAACTGGACGCTTTACTGAAACAGAGGAGACGGTACCCGCGTCGAAGGAAAGACGATAGACTACCTATCAAGAGATCTAAGCAGTCAATTCTCCAATGGCTCCTTTTCGTCCCCGTCTTCTGATTTTTCGCGCCTCTAGACGTCGTTTTGCTCCCAGGGTTCAGCTAGAGGTGAGCGGTAGACGCCAAGTTAGAGAGAGTTCCTCAGCAGGCTCCTCCCTCCCTTCCCGTAGAGAGGACGCTCGGCGTTCCGACTTCGACGCTTCTGCTGACGACGATTTGCGGTTCATGCACCTCTGCGACATGACAGTGTGGACGCTCAACGTTATGTTAGTCGGCGGGCAGTGGATCAAGTTTTTTCTTCGCTGGATTCGTTCGGAAGGACGCTTCGCGGACGGTAGAAGAGTCTCTTTGATGGACGCTCCGTTGGACGCTCGGTTGGACGCTGATTTGGACGCTCGAGAGACGCTACATTGGAGCGCTCAGATGGACGCTCGTAGACGTTCTAGTAAGACCTCTGTGGACGCGAAATGTGGAAGTTCGCTGTCACTCGGATGTGGTTCCCGAGACTTTGGCACGTTCGCCTCTTAAAAGTGACTCCTGATCCTGTTATGTTAAGGATCCGTTACCCTCGTCTTCTTTTCATCGTTCAGATAGGAGACTTGGAGCTCAAAGGACTTCTGCCTCTTCCTTCGGACTTGCACTCGGGTAGGGAAGAAGGAGAACTTAGCGGTTCTTCGGAGGATGTTGATGATGATCAACCTGCTACGTCTGCCTCGTCAGATTATCAAGTTTTGGCACGACTACTCCGTGATTCGTTTGGCGATACTTTTCAGCCAGCTGCTCCTCCTTCTCCTCCTTCTCAGTTTTCGTCGTCGAAGACAAGTAAGTCTCCAGGTTTCGTGAAGATGAAGACGTCGTTATCTACGAAAAGAGCTTTCCGGAAGGTAAACGCCTGGATGGAGTCTAGGAAAGCAAAAGGAAGAACTACTTTCGCCCTGCCTCCGTCTAGACTTAGCGGTAAGGCAGGGATGTGGTATGAGACAGGCGAGGAATTAGGATTGAAGGTTCCTACGTCGGCTCAAGGTGATTTCGCCAGCGTGGTGGATGCCTCAAGGAGGGCCCTTTTAGCATCGGCTAAGGTTTCTTGGACGACTTCCGAACTGGACCATCTTTTGAAGGGACTATTTAGGTCCTTAGAAGTTTTCAACTTTTTAGACTGGTGTCTTGGAGCCTTAGACAACCAATCTCGTAAGCCAGACTCGATCAGCTTGGGGAGCTGTCCAGTGTATTGTCATGCATGGACAAGGCCGTCAGGGATGGCTCAGAGGAGTTAGCCTCTCATTTTTCAGCAGGGGTTCTTAAGAAAAGGTCGCTTTATTGCAACTTCGCGCTAAGTCTGTCTCTCCAAAGCTCAGAGGACAGAACTTTTGTATGCTCCCTTCTCGAGTCATCTCTTCCCCCAAGCTATCCCCCAAGCTATGGTGAAGGATCTGGCAGTGAGTCTGCAGGAGAAAGCCACACAAGACCTGTTGGCTCAGTCTTCGAGACGTCCGGCTGGCCCTTCAACGTCGTCAGGAACGCAACAGTTTAGAAAGCAGAAGCCCTTTCGTGGAGGGACTTCCGCTAGATCGTCTCCTCGAGGAAGAAGCCTTCCTAGAGTAGAGCCCCTTCCAAGTCTAGGGGTAAGAAGTGAGAGATCGTGCCTTCAGTCACCGGTTAGGAGCCAGGCTGCAGTTGTTTGCAGAAGCCTGGAGAGTAAGAGAGGCAGACACCTGGTCTCTCGACGTCATAGAGAAGGGTTACAAGATCCCTTTCATAAAGCCGCCCCGTTGACTTCCACTCCCAGGGACTTGTCCCCATCGTATCCGCTAACAAAGCGAAAGATTCTTTTCGACCTGCTCGAGCAGTATGCTCGAGAAAAGAGCAGTGGAACAGGTTTTAGACCTGGCAACGCCAGGATTTTACAACAGATTGTTTCTTGTACCGAAACAATCGGGAGGGTGGCGGCCCGTCTTGGATGTAAGTCGTCTAAACCTCTTTATAGAGAAGCAGAGGTTCAAGATGGAGACACCTCATCAGTTCTCGGGCCTTAAGACCTGGAGATTGGATGTATCACTCGACCTCCAGGACGCCTACTTTCACGTCCCGATACATCCCCAATCGATGAAGTACCTTCGGTTCGTATTGAAAGGGAAGGTCCTTTCAAATTCAGGGCTCTTTGTTTCGGACTGAGTACGGCTCCTTTTATCTTCACCATCTAATGAAGAACGTGGCGAGGTGGCTCCATCTTTCCAACATCAGAATCTCGCTCTATCTAGACGACTGGCTCATACGAGCCTCCTCGCAGACCCGGTGCCTGAAGGATTTGAAGACGACTCTGTCTTTAGCTGCGTCCCAGGGACTTCTGGTGAACTTCGAGAAGTCACATCTGACCCAACACAGTCCATCGTGTATCTGGGGATTCAGATGGATTCAGTGGCTTTTCGGGCTTTTCCGTCCCAGGAACGTCAGCAACAATGCATAGAAAAAGTGTCAGCCTTTCTAGGGAAAGATTCGTGCTCGGTGAGGGAATGGATGAGTCTGCTGGGGACCATTTCCTCGCTGGAGAAGTTTGTTTCCCTGGGGAGGCTACACCTCCGACCTCTTCAGTTCTTTTTTTCTGTCGGACAGCTGGACAGAAAAGGAACAACTTCGACATGAAGTTAAACATCTCGGAAGAGGTGAAGAACCATCTAAGATGGTGGCTCGATCCGTGGAAGCTGTCAGAGGGCGTATCCCTCAAGCTTCAGAACCCCGACCTAGTGTTGTTCTCCGACGCGTCATCCACGGGGTGGGGAGCAACTCTAGGGGGGGAGGAAGTGTCAGGTACCTGGAGAGGGAACAGGTAACCTGGCATATCAACTTCAAAGAGCTGGCAGCGGTTCAATTAGCGCTCCAGTTTCTTCCAGAACAAAAGTCTCCCGTCGTGTGGTTCAGATCAACTCGGACAACACCACAGCCCTTGCATACTTGAAGAAACAAGGAGGAAACACACTCTCGCTCCCTGTTTTCTCTAGCAAAAGAGATCCTGCTTTGGGCGAAGGAGAGAGAAGTCACAATATTGACAAGATTCATTGCCGGAGTAGAGAACGTCCGGGCAGATCTCCTCAGTCGACAAGGACAGTTATTGCCGACAGAGTGGACTCTCAATCAAGAAGTATGCCAGGAACTGTGGGGTCTTTGGGGATGCCCCATTAGTGGACATCTTCGCAACATCAAGGACGGCGAGACTTCCTCTGTAATTGCTCCCCGGTTTTTCTCGATCCGGGAGCAGTAGCAGTAGACGCCCTTCTATGGGATTGGACTCGGGCCTGGATCTCTACGCTTTTCCCCCTTCAAGATCCTGGGGGAGGTGATGAGAAAATTTGCAGCATAGGAGGGGACGAGGTTGACCTTAATCGCCCCCTTTTGGCCGCAGCGATCTGGTTCACAGAGGTGATGTTCTACCTAGTGGATTATCCGAGATCTCTTCCGTTAAGGAGAGATCTACTCAAACAGCCCCACTTCGAGAGGGTACCACAAAAACCTCTCCGCTCTGAGTCTGACTGCGTTCAGACTATCCAAAAGTTGGCCAGAGCGAGAGGTTTTTCGAAATCAGTGGCTAAAGCTATCGCCACCGCGAGGAGACCATCATCAGTCGCGGTTTACCAATCGAAGTGGGCAGCCTTTAGAAGTTGGTGTAAGAGAAAAGGAGTTTCCTCTACCACTACCTCTGTGAGCCAGATCGCCGACTTCTGCTTTATCTGAAACAAGATCTAAAGTTGGCAGTGTCAACTATTAAAGGCTACAGAAGCGTTCTATCTGTAGTCTTTCGCCTAGAGGTTTTGAACCTCGCTAACAATAGGGATCTCCATGATCGATTGAGATCTTTCGAGACGACCAAGGTACCACTACCGAAGCTACCTTCGTGGAACCTGGATGTGGTCCTAAAATATTTGATGTCAAATCGTTTTGAACCTCTTTCATCTTCGTCTCTACGAGATTTGACGAAGAAAACTGTATTCCTAACTGCCTCGGCGACAGCGAAGATGAGTTAAGCCCCCCCCCCGAAATAAAACAGGATATTCAGCAAACACGTCCCCGGTTTGCAAAGGGCATAATGCAGTCTGCTCTTTGAATATGTCGTTTCTGGCCAAAAACGAAAACCCTTCCAATCCGTGGCCTAGAACATTCGAGATCAAGGGTATGGCTGAGACATTGTCAAGAGCCAGAAAGAGTCCTGTGTCCTGTTAGGGCTCTTAGAGAGTATATTCGTAGAACGAAGGATTGCCTGAGGTTCTGCAGAGAACTTATGGTGTTCGGTCAAGAGACCAAAACATGCCCATGTCCAAGAATGCACTGGCATTCTTTTTAAGAAACACCATTAAAGAGGCGCACGCTTCTTGCAAAGACAGTGACTTGAAGATACTTAAAGTTAACGCGCACGAAGTAAGGGCTATTTCGACCTCAATAGCCTTTCAGAAAAACATGGCTCTTAAAGACATTTTAAGTGCTACTTTTTGGAGGAGTAACTACAGTGTTCGCCTCTCACTACCTACGGGAGGTGAGAACGACCTATGAAAGCTGTTACTCTCTCGGACCATACGTCGCCGCAGACACTATTTTGGGGGCAGGAGGTACAATCACATCCTTTCCATCAGAAGGTAGTGAGTTTTTTTAATATTTGTATGTTTATGGTTGGTAGGGTCGGCTGCCGAGTAAGTCGTCTTCCTTAGCTTTGGTATATGGGAGTTTGTTGTTAGGCTAACTTAGGTGGTGGTTTTTGCCTCGTTGCCCTCGAAGTATGTCATGTCTAGTCACATTGTGGTCCCGTCCCCGTTGACAGATCATCTAGAGCGCACCAACTACATAGGTCACTACCTTGTTGGTAACTCTAGTGAAGCAGAAGCAGGCTTGGGTGACAGTAATCACGAAGTCAGCTATGCTAACAGGTAAGGAACCAAGATGTCAATCATATACATTTATATGTTTTCTAAAATCCTTTTTTCTGTCTCTCCCACCGCCAAAGGTGGGATTCAGCTATATATATATCTGACAGGTAAGTTTCATGAACAAAATGATATTGTTAAGATACAATAAAGTTTGTTCATACTTACCTGGCAGATATATATAATTTTAGTACCCACCCACCTCCCCTCAGGAGACAGTGGAGATAGAAATCTGATAGAAAATGGGAATGGTTCCTGATACCCGCCTCCCAGCGGCATCGGGCAAATGGGGGAAAGGGTACTAACCACCCTAACTCCCACTACGTGTGTCGTAAGTTTTAGAAATTCTGTCGGACTTCAGAGAATACAGCTATATATATATCTGCCAGGTAAGTATGAACAAACTTTATTGTATCTTAACAATATCATTTTTTGGAAGTAAATTGTATTATTCCTAACTATACAAACCTGAGGTCCTTTACATACATGGCCACCTCATGTCAACCCTCAATCTGAACCTGGGCCGAAAGGCAAAATGGAGTGTTTACATCCTGGCAGGCTAGCCTACCCACCTGCCACACGGTAGTTACTGCCTAACCACCTCGTTCAAGAATTTAACAGCCGTAATTCCAGCTACGCCAAAAGTAATTCCTTAAGTAAAGGACCTCAGGTTTGTATAGTTAGGAAAAATACAATTTAGTACTTCCAAAAATTGTGATTTTTCGGGGTTAATTTGGTTGCAAAAAAAGGATAATAGACATGAATTGAATAAACATTTTGAAGTAACAAAGTAAAGTTAAACTAAATAATGAGTAAAGTAAACAATTAAGGGAATAAAGCTTTGCACCTCATAAACTGTGTACTCGTGTGCTGCCTGCAACTGTGTTTGTGGAGTGAGCGCTTAGGAACCAGGAACCGCAACATAGTTCAAGTGCAAATTTGGAGTGAATTAAGACCAAATTGTGTATAATTACAATCAAATAAGCACTGTGGAGTTTCAGATGTGATGGCAGTAAGGATAAAACCACCGATTACAAGGTAAAAATGAATTTCAGTTCAAACCATGACCCCAGGAATAAGAAGTTTCATAGTTTCATTAATATAGGCAACAAAATGTTTTATTGTGCTGGTTTCAACTGCAATCTTGAGTAAGATCAATAAATGTTGCATATAGTACTATATGCTAACATTGTTCAAATGAGTACTGTGAAGGCTGGGAAAGATGGTGGCTCCGCTGCGCTTATGAACAGCACCTCACGCGGGTACCGCAATATTGGATTTCAAAACTGCCTTGAAAACATATTTTACGAAGACCTCACATGCTTATTTTAATTCGTATGGCTCTTTCATATATCACATTATGTTGACAAAACTCCAATCTTTTGAATGGTATGCTTAAAGATGTAATTGCATTCTTTTTTCACTTTAAATATTGAGTGAATAAGGCTGATCCACGCAATGACGATGGATCTACTGCGGTGTTTCCCCCTACAGGATAAACAATCAAAAGTAGGCTAGCCTAGTTGATCCATGTATTTGATTCCATTAGGGATGAGGTAAGGCTATCAGTAGACCTCGTGGTGCACTGGGGACAACTAAAATGTGTTTCCAGCATCCATTTGATCCCTAGCTTTTTAACCTTTTACTTTACATCCATTCCCACTTCCTTTCTAAAGTCTGGTAAACCTTTACAAAGCTTGTACAGCCTATGTAGCGCCAAAAAAGGGATTTTGACGTAAGGAAAAATCTATTTCTGGGCGATTGGCTCGTGTCGCCAGCGAAATATCCTTTAATCTATTATTTCTAGGGTAAATGTACTAACACATACCAGAGAATAAATAAATAAAGAAAAAGGTCAGTATAACTGACTCGCTCCCCCCCCCACCCTCCCAGAGGGTGTCGGTATGAACACTATGGCGAGTGAGACCACTACACGAGCCAAAAGCCAATAGAATTCTCCCACTACAAAATCCTCCAAGAGGAGAGCCGACCCACAGAGTGGCAGCACTTACTACTACTACTCCATCCCATGCTGCCGACTGCTGCGCCTCTGTGGTGGCCATCCTGAAGTTAGCAGACAATCTTGGCGATGGGATGGGTTGTCTTACAATAGGGCGGGATTTCGCTGGCGACACGAGCCAATCGCCCAGAAATAGATTTTTTCCTTACGTCAAAATCCCTTTTCTGGCTCAGCTGTGTCGCTGCGCGAAATCGTACCAGAGAAATAGCACAAGATTGTAAAGAAAATCAACAAAATAAAAGAGGTCTCAAATAAAAGATAAAATAAAAATAAAAGAATATAATTGTTAATAAGGATACATATACACAGTGATACAAAATAGAATATTGCTTAAATTACCTTAATTCTAATAATATTTCTTAACTTAAGGTAATATACATATATACAGGAGTAATATGTCATATGTGTACAAAAATGGTATCTGTGTAAAGCTATGTATCAAAACATTCTAAGCAATTAACATAAAAGTTGAACAAAAACAACTCAACAATAATATATAAAGGAATGTATATGACTTAATATACAAAACCCGTAATCATTACAATAAGATGTATCTCCTAGCATAAAAAAATAAGGAGATGACATCCATGAGATCAATAACCATCATCAAATGTGAGTGTCCCTAGCAAAAAAATAAGGGACACCCACTACATCATCATAAAAGCAGCTAAGACACAAGGTGACCGTAAATGAACAAGGCAGGAATAGACGAACTGTTGGGTGAGGCAGGTAGGAAAGGAGGACTGGATCTTCTACTAAAGATTAGTCAGAGTCAGGGGAAACTATGTTCCCCGCTGCAACTGCTGAAGAAAATTTCAGAGCTTCCAAGGACTTTAAGTAATGACGTTTGAACACTGTCGGCGATTTCCATCCAGTATACTTTTTCAACTCATCGAAGTTCATATGTTGGAAATGAGTTAATTGAGGTGGATACTGCCTGACATCATGTACTTTTGGGAAAGAGTCAGGATTGGCTTGTTTAATGAAGTACAGGATTTGTTGCCTGATGCCTTTAATAGATAAAGTGCCACCTTTTTCTCTCTTAAAGAGAGGACCCGATGAGGATGAGGAGGTCCTAGATAGAAAGGCTCGTAAAAGCTGAAACTGGGCAAAGAGATACATCTTGTGGAAGGGGTAGTACCTTCCATGGTTCCCAACCCCCCTCATCAAAGGATCTTCATTCTTTGCTATAAAGGTACGTTCCGGAGAAAGTAGCACTTCCCCTGTGGGAAGGAACTGAATATGATCCGGATCTCTGGATACGCGACAGTTCTGAAATTCTAGCTCCTGAGGCCAAGCTTAATAAAAATAAAGGGTTTTTCTTAAATCATTATAAACGAGCATGTGTCATTATTGGTTTCTGAAGCCAGCTTTAGAACATCGTTTAAGAACCATGATACTGACGTAGGCCTTACTGAAGGTCTAAGTCTAGCACATGCCTTGGGAATAGACGAGAAGTAGGAATCTGTCAAGTCTATGTTGAACCCAAATTGAAAAATCTTCTTCAAGGCTGACTTGTTTGTCGTAATTGTGCTAGCTGCTAAGCCTTTTTCAAATAAGGATCTGAAAAAGGATATAGCTGAATTGATTGTCATGATTCATAATATCTGATTCTTTCAGGAAGGTTGCTAACTTTTTTGACAGCAGCATCATACTGTCTCAAAGTTGAATCTCTTTTATCGGATTCCAAGAAGAGATATTCTGAGGGTCAATATTCGCATTCCTTTTCGCTGCAAACTTCATGAAATCCATAAAGTTAGGGTTTTGAGAATCCCTGAGGAAGCGAACACAGTCTTCGTTTGTACTGACTGGGAGAGCCTGGGATTGGGGATCCGTAGAGGGCGAAGACCCAGTTCCAGAATGAGAGGGTACCAATTGCTCTTCGGCCAGTCTGGGGCTACTAGAGCCACTTGACCCTTGAATGTCCTGAGTTTGTTTAAAACTTTCATGAGAAGATTCACCGGAGGAAAGACATAAATCTTCTCCCAGTTGTTCCAGTTTAGAGCCAGGGCGTCCGTGGCATAGGCCAGAGGGTCCAGGTTGGGGGCCACATAACACGGGAGTTTGTGGTTCGCTTGAGATGCGAAGAGATCCACCTGGTAGACCTGGAACTCTCTGAAGAATCCATTGGAACGTAAACTGTTGTCCAGTGACCATTTCCCCCCCCGACTCTAGAGGTACTGATCTGGGATAGAGCATCTGCTATGACGTTTCTCACTCCAGCTATATGAGTGGCGGAGAGATGCCAACTGAACTTGTCCGCCAGGGAGAAGATGGCTATCATGACATGATTTAGATGACGTGACTTGGAGCCTCCTCTGTTTACACAATGTACCACCACTGCGCTGTCCAGGACTAGCTTTATGTGGGAGTACTTTGGCGGACGTAACCTTTTTTAGAGTCAAGAAAACACTGCCATTGCTTCCAGTTACGGTTTATGGGAACTGACGGAACTGAGGTGACCACGTTCCTTGAACCTTTTTGAACTGGGAATATCCTCCCCAACCGCTTAATGACGCGTCTGTGTGGATGGTGATCCCTGGTGGAGGAAACTGAAGGGGCACTGACACCGACAAGTTCTTGACTTTCGCCCACGGCCGGAGTCGATTCTTTAGAATCAGAGGGACTGAGGATAATTTGTCCCTGGACCTGACATTGCTCGTGAGCGCCAGATTCTGGTTAGGTCTTTCAGTTTGGCTTTCATTAGGATGTTCGTCACTGATGCAAAACTGCCCCCGGGAGAGAACCCAAGATCCTTTCCTGAGATCTTCTTGATGCCAGTTTGTGACTCAGAAATTGTTTGACTGACTTCGCTATTTCCTTTCTTTTGGATGATGGAATCGACAGAGTATGGGAGGATAGATTCCATTGAATGCCTAGCCACTGAAAGTTTGAACTCTGGGGTGAGTCTTGACTTGGTCAGTGTTTATCCTTTAAGCCTAGATATTCAGGAACTGATTACTTTCAGTGTTGCTTTGTTGCATTCCTCGACTGTTGAAGCCCAGATCAACCAATCGGTCGAGATACGCTACTACCATAATCCCTTGCGATCTGAGTTGTTGAACTACTACTTCCGCCAGCTTCGTAAACACCCTGGGTGCCACGTTGAGCCCGAAAGGAACTACCTTGAAGGAGAATGTCTGGTCTCCTATCTTGAAGCCCAGATACGGACGGAAGTGTCTTGCAATAGGGATATGATAGTAAGCGTCTGTAAGATCGATAGAGGTGGTGACGGCCCCACGGGGAAGTAAGGTCCGCACCTGCGAGATCGTGAGCATCTTGAACTTGTCGCAGCGGATGGCTAAGTTTAAGCGGGACAAGTCTAAGATTACCCTTCTTTTTTGTGAGCCTTTCTTTGGCACGCTGAACAAGCGTCCTTGAAATTTTAACCTTTTGACTCTCGCTATAGCTCCTCTGAAGGAGATCCTCCGCATACTCCGTCAATTTTCCTTGAAGGAAGTTGGCGGAAAGGTCCTGGATGGGGGTGGGTTCGTCAACCAGCTCCAACCCAGGCCTTTTGACACAATGCTCTGAGCCCACTTGCTGAAGTTCCACCGGTGGCGAAAGTGAAACAGCCTCCCTCCTACCTGAAATTCCTCATTGGTTCTGGTAGCCTCCTCGGCCTCCCCTGAAATGTTTTCCCCTATTAAAGGGAGGACCTCCCGATCCTCTCCCACACGAAAGGGTCGCTTACCTCTGCCTCCCTTACCCGAGCGGTCATACTTCTGTGAAGCTTGACTCTCGAAGGCTTGGTTGTAAGCTGGAGAGAGGGCGTAAGAGGTGGAGGGCTGAGGCTGAGGGGAGATTAACGTAAATCGGCTGCGATTGAGCCTTTGAGGTGGAAGGTTGGGCTGTTTGCACCAAGGGAACAGCCGGAACTTGTTGAGAAAAGCGTGGCTGCTTTTTCTGGTAGGGTTGGAAACGTCTAGGTTTCCTTTGACCCTTACCCTTACCGGTTAGATCCTGTCGTCTCTTGGCCGTAAGGCCCCAACGGTCTTTAAGGCTCTGGTTCAGTCTCGTAGCCTCTGACTGAACCTCCTTCACCATCGCTTCTGGGAAGAGGTCTGCTCCCCAGATGCTTGACGCAAGTAACCTATTCGGCTCGTGCCGAATAGTTGCTTCTTGTAGGACATGTTTCCTACAATTCGTCCTAGCAGTGGCAAACTCAAACATATCTGACTGTACCGTTTGAGTCAAAGACTTGGTAAGAAGCTTGAAGAGCGGTTCTGACCCATAGGCCATGGTAGCCACCTCGGTCATAGCCATGGAATTAATAGACCTGGCTAACCGCGATTTGGCGTCGAATTCTGCCTGAATAAGGCTATCTGGAAGCCTAGGTAGCTTCTCACAAACTGCTCCATAGCACAGTCCGGTTTGAGTTTGCCAGCTGAGAAGGTGTTAGGTAAGTCTTCCCATAATTCTCCGGCTGAAGGAAGTAACGGAGATGTAGGATCTGCTTCCTTCAGTTGAGGCATGGGATCCCCCCGTCTGGGCCGCTGGAATGGTAGATGTTGCGATCTTTGTCAGGAAAGGGAGCGGGGTACTCTCATCCATCGTAAAGATCGTAAACGGACTCTTGAAAGGTTGGATTTTCGTATTGGAACAATCCATGTCCTCTAGACACCTGAGCCATTCTCTCTGAGCCTGGTCACGTGAATAGAGGACTGTTTCCTTTGGTACCTTATCATCCCGGGTCATGGCTGAGGCGGTGAGCCTGGCGTAGCCGATGAACGGAGGCTGAGGTCTTCCGGGTAGAAACTCGAAGTCCTCAATCCTCCGAGTTCCACATTCCGGGATAGAAAAGGTCCGTCTTGGAAGGGGGCGTATGACGCTACTCTCCAAGGGTTGTTCATTGAGAACGGAGGTAGAGAGTCATACGGGGGAAGCTGGGCTCCACCTGTGCTGAAAGGTGGAGGAGAGGCTAGAGGAGCTTGGCTCAGTCCGGCTATAATGTTTGTCTTGAGAGGTAATCCTATCCGACAACCGAGAGATCATTTGTTCCATGCTATTTTTCAGAGACCCAACCAGGTCGCCCACCTGTTGTAACCAGACCAGCGTTGGAGTCCAAAGCCGGAGCTGCTGCGGTGGAAGGGTGGCTCTGAACTGGAACCAAGGGTAGCGAAACTGACGACTCCGCTGGAGTGTGAGATCTCTCTCTGGAGGATTTATTCCTCGAGGACTTAGAGCCGGACCGCAGAAAGCATTTAGAGTCTCTCTGCTCCGGGATTCCTAGCCGGAGACTTACGAGAAGAGGATGACGCCGAAGCCGTCTTCTTAGACGACGACGACGTCTTCGTCAAGGATTTCACTGCTTGACCCTTGACCTTGGGTCTAACTGAAGCGTCAGGAGAAGTATATAATTCATTACCCGTAAAGCCTTGGAAGGATGGAGAGGTTGCAGGAGTAGAAGAAGCAGTTGCACCCAAGGGTATCCCTTGGGTGTCCAACTTACCTACCTCGACCAACAGGTCGTCCACACCTACCATAGGTTCCACATTGATATCCAGCGTCGCGACTTCCGAGGAGATGTCCTGGCCTTGGTCAGTCAACGAGGCAGCCAGCTGTTGCTGGATTGAAAGCGATAGTCGGGGCCGCCTCTTGCTGGGTCGACGTAGACTGTCGCCTTGCCTCCGGGGAAGATTAGTACCGCCAACCTCTTCTCCAGGATGTAGGGCATACCCTTCTTGGCGGCGTTCTTCCCGAAACCGCCGACCCAGGCCCGCAGGGTTGCCAGTGCGGTATCCCTCACGGCCGGCGCCTGGAAGAGAGGGTATTGATTAGATTTAAGAATAACTTAAAACTAAAGCTAACTTAAAGCGTAACTTAAAATTATAGGGGCTATAAGACCCCTTGAATTTTACCTTAAGTTAGAGTGATTGATGTAAAACTTAAGCACTATAACAGATGAGGACCAGCTACCGGAGTTGGAATACTTACCCCGTCTAACAGCTGGCTCACCAGATCGTAACATATGGTACACGTTTCATGGTACCAGACCTGGATGTCCCCGTGCGGAGTCGCGCATGGAGCATGGGACCGGCAAACTTCGTGTCCACAAGGGTCCTGAAGTGTGGCGGCGCATCCCGGATGCTCACAGTTGGTGGTCTGTAAGTGAAAAGACACATGAGTATCTTAAAGACTATCACTTACAGGCTAAAGGACAGAAGAACTCCGTTGCATGCCGGAGCTCGGAAAAAATTTGGGCATAACCCCTCCCTTAATCGCCTGAATAGGCTATAACCCCGGAGGGATCCCGGGTGAAACAACGAAAGGGAGGGGGGATGGTTTAAGGTACTTAAGATAAACTTAATAGTTTAACATAAAAGATCTTAAACCTAAAAACTCGAACGTACCGGACTAAGTCCAGTGCGTGGCGGAGTGTGTAACTCAGTGAAACGGAGAGGTTAGGAGGGACCGACTGTATGTTCCGGTCCACCCTGTTGGGTAGACTAGCACCTTTCCGCTGGATGCCAGGTCTCCGGTGGTAAAGGAGCCCCAGTAAGGTGGGAAAGAGATCAAGAGGACATACAGACTCGCTAGTAACGGAGCGACGGTAGTAATGGAGGGGGGAAAGGCCAGTCCCCCACACCTTACCATCCGACCGGAACCGAGAAGCCGGAGAGGTCGAGTCCCAGTCTGGGTCTGTCCCGTCCCTCTACCCCCTCCGCCTGGGGGGAGAGAGGGAGGCAGGCTCGGGTATGTGGAGCGAGCATGGGCAGACCTACCCACCCCCCCCGACTCTATAGAAGAGCGGGAGGGGGGGAAGGTGACTGGACAGGCGTCTGGCTGCCTCGTGATCACGTAGTGACCACGGGGCGATAAGAACAAACAACTAAGCCTAGAAACATAACCAACTGATCAGAGAGATGCTATCGGGAAGCAACCGAGCTGAAGAGCGGTAACATATAGGCCCAATGGGCCATGACCTAGGCTAAGCAAGCCAGACGCCTAACTAACCTAACAAATATCACATAAATAAATCAAATGAATAATAAAATGAAAGAAAGAAAACAATATAGTAGGAGAAAAAATCCAGGAGTGTACGACTAACCCGAAGGCAAGTCTACCACTCAAAGCTAGCCGGGGCCGATACTAAGAGCCGTGGCTAGGGTCTGGATGGAAGAGCCTACATAAGGTAAAAGACATGCATGCATGACAAAACCGTGTAGACTGTACCCTAAACAAAGCGGATAAATAAAATAGAGCGTACATAAGCAAGGGGATGTTCTGGGTATGGGCGACCCAGAACGAACCCACCACGAGGCAGAACCATGCTGCCATGCTTCCGACCTAGAGTTCGTATTTATACCTAAAAAACGGCAAATACGGGCTCAGGGCCGGAAAAAACCAATTAGCAATAAACACTGAGTACTTAACTTAGCTGCTGCGATGGCTGCACGCTCCATGGTGATAAAATCCACAGGAAAGGGCACAAAAAACACCGAGTAGAAAAAGGCACGTGTGAATCGAGTGCGCTAACTGAAAAGGATGGCCACCAGAGGCGCAGCAGTCGGCAGCATGGGATGGAGTAGTAGTAGTAAGTGCTGCCCACTCTGTGGGTCGGCTCTCCTCTTGGAGGATTTTGTAGTGGGAGAATTCTATTGGCTTTTGGCTCGTGGTAGTGGTCTCACTCGCCATAGTGTTCATACCGACACCCTCTGGGAGGGTGAGCGAGTCAGTTATACTGACCTTTTTCTTTATTTATTTATTCTCTGGTATGTGTTAGTACATTTACCCTAGAAATAATAGATTAAAGGATATTTTGCGCAGCGACACGAGCTGAGCCCAGAAAAGCACACGTAAAACATATGTTTTGGCGTGATTTTCGAAAACATGCCGTAAAAAATTATACAAAAACCTATACAAACAGTAAGGGGACCTTGTTGGGAAACCATGGTTTTGGGCTTGGGGTTACAAAAGCAGAATAGTAAAGGGCAAATGGAAATCGTATCTTCTGGCATAATTGTCGTAACACAGTAAGGGGGCCCCCTGTTGGGAAATCAGGGTACAGTAGTGCCTCAGGATACGAAATTAATCCGTTCTGAAGCGGCCTTCGTGACCTGATTTTTTCATATCTTGAACCAACATTTTTCATGTAAATTGCGTAATTCGTTCCAAGCCCTACAAAAACATCACAGTAAATTTTATAATAAAGCTAAATTGACCAATAAACAATGTAATACAACAATTTGGACCATTCAATACCTAACATAACTTATACTATACCTGTAAATAAAGTGTATTAGTGTACATGGTACAAGAAATACTGTACGCACATGTATGTACATATGTAGTAAAATGTGGAACCTTACCTTTCAAGAGGCGATCTCCAAAAGTGGTGACAGAGGAGGACAAATGGCAGAAAACATGTACACTTAACTTTACGAAACACATTAAAAAATGGCAGAAAACATTAACACTAAACTTTATGAAACACATTAACAATTGGCAGAAAACATTAACATTTAACTTTACAAAAAACTTAAAATTAAATTTTTTTTTTTTTTGTTTTATTTCTACATTTTTTTTTTTTTTTTACTTTTTTATACTTTGTTTTTTTCAAAATTTCAATTTCTACACTACTTTCAACTTTCTGTTTTTTCGTATCACTTGAATCTTCCTGTTTGCTTACTACTAAAGGCCTCTTCAAAAAATAACTATCCAAGGAAGATTGCTTCTGCCTGCTTTTCACAATGTTCCTGAAACTACTCAGGCAAACATCATCTAACTGCGCAAGTATACGACCTGTGTAAGCCTTTTCGGTGTGTCTTTTCTACAAATGGTTGCACTTGATGAGAAGCAGCTAGAGCATCCTTAATTTCTGCCGTTGTTATAGGGTCCTCCTCCTCTTCCTCGCTGCTGTTAGAGAACTCTTCTTGAACAACATTATGTTGCATGGCCTCCAACTCCTTCAGGTCATCCATCGTAAGCTGCTCTTGGTGCTCCTCGAGAAGGTCATTGATGTTGTCCTTATTGTTGACCAGCCCCATGGACTTGCCGAGTGCAATGATCTCGTCAAGATCTGGTTGCGAAACAGTTTCAGGATTGTCAACTGTTTCTGAATCTGCATCAGCTTCGCCCACCTTGATTGAATCCCTCGAAGTCTCAGGCGGATACGGCATCAGGCCAGAGTTTCCTCCGTGAAGAATTCAAGGTTTGCCTCAAAACCTCCTGCCAAGCTTGATCGATGAGTCGGATGCATATCACGATATCGAAATGCTTCTTCCAAAATTCACACAGGGTGAGGTTTGTGGTATCGGTGATGTCGAAACATACAGCTTCTTGAAGTTCGATATCACTTGCTGGTCCATGGGCTGGAGGAGAGGGGTGGTGTTAGGCAGAAGATAAAGAACCTTGATAAAAGAATACTCCACTAGGATATCTTCCTCAAGGCCAGGAGGGTGAGCAGGGGCATTGTCCAACACCAGCAGACATTTCAGAGGGAGGCGCTTCTCTTCCAAGAATTTCTTCACTGTCGATCCAAACAGATTTACCCACTCGGTGAACAAAAGTCTCGTTACCCAAGCTTTGCATTAGCCCTCCTCATCACCGGAAGTTTCTCCTTTAGCTCTTTGTGGACCTTGAAGGCTTGAGGAGTCTCCGAATGTTACACAAGTAGGGGCTTGACCTTACAGTCCCATAGGCTTATGCCTGGGTACTTTCTTCCCTTCCTCCGTGATGTACGTCCGACGAGGCATTTTTTTCCAAAAAAGGCCAGTCTTTTCACAGTTGAAGACTTGCTGAGAACTGTAGCCTTTGTTGATCGTCATCTTGTCGAACGTCTTAATAAAGGCTTCAGCCGCTTTCGTGTCCGAGCTGGCAGCCTCCCCATGCCGCACCACTGAATGGATGCCAGTCCGTTTACGGAATTTATCAAACCCCCCATGAGAAGACTTGAAGTCTGGGGTTGGCGTCGATGTCCCTTCTCCTCCGTCATCTTCGGCCTATGCAATCAGATCACCGAAAATAGCGCTGGCCTTGTGGCAGATTGCCGTTTCGTTTATTGTATCGCCAGCAATTTCTTTGTCTTTAATCCATGCAAGAAGCAGCCTCTCCATCTCATCATACACGTGGCGGCTCTTGTTGGACAAAGTAGTCACGCCCTTGGAAGGTGTAGCTGCTTTGATGGCTTCCTTTTGCTTAAGGATGGTTCCTATTATCAACGGATTTCAGCCGTATTCCTTAGCGATCACACTCAACTGCATGCTAGCTTCATACTTCTTAATTATCTCCATCTTAGTCTCCAAAGAAAGCATCCTCTTCTTTCCGTGAACTTCAGCAACATTCTTGGGACCCATGGCTAATTAAGTTAATTAAGTTCACACACAACACGATAAAGTATACGTACAAGTAGAAAGCAAAATCACTAACACGAATTTACGTTAACTAACGAAATACGTATATGTGAACGAACAAATTCCGCGTGCGTCAGATAATGCTGATGCAACGAAGTGGCCAAACGACGACTTTACGTAGGGGCATGATGGGATAGAGGCTGACCAATAGGAGAGCAGGATCTTATGGCGGTGACTAGCATCAGGAACCAATGGGAGAGTGGGAGGATGGTGGTGAGTCTACTGAGTTGGCGGCGCGCGAGTTTTAAAATTGTTCTCGGCGGTCCGGGTGAATCTCGAACTTTACAGTACACTCTTTCGTAACCTGAATTATTTTCGTATACAGAAGCAAAAAAATCTTTGTCTTTGATTTCTTAACCCGACTATTCCTTCCTCAGGAAAGCCTGCTGCAGGGGACGATCTCGGCCAGGTCTGGCACTCGCTGGGGCTCCAGGGGACGATCTCAGCCAGGTCTGGCACTCGCTGGGGCTCCAGGGGACACCGAGCATTCAGGGGCTGCTGTACCACCTTGCGCAGGGATCCAGGCCGGTGACCCATGGACCTGTTACTTTGACTACGACTACTGTGTCGACGCCAGGTTATGCTGCCCCTCCTCACCTGGTATACACCCAGCATGCCTTGATGGTGACCCCGACAGCTGCAGTGCAGGCTCCGCTATTGGGTCTGCAGAGGAGGGATGTCACCCTGCCGCCTGGTTTCGTCGCTCTCGCCCCAGCCCCTGATTTCCGGTGTCCCAAGAGGTCTCCACTCGACCTGCCGCCAGTGCCCAGGATGTCGCCTGCCGTCCCTGTGCCAGTCCCTGCCACCGTCAATCCTGCCCCCGTCATTCCTGCCCGTGGTGTTGCTGCCCCCACCGCAGGTCCCTCCGGACAGGTGCAGCCGGGCCCTGTTGCTTCAGCAACTGGCCCGGCTCCGTCCTGGATGGAGGACCTGACGGTGGTCCTGAGGAAGCTGAAGAAGAAGAGGAAGGTGTTGTCGTCGTCTTCGTCGTCATCTGCTGCCGCTTCTTCCCTTTTGACTTCCAAGGCCCCACAGCCAAGGAAGAAGAAGGTAGCCTCCTCCCCCCCTAAGAAGTCTCGCTCTGAGACCTCTAAGGGTCTGTCCCACTCCGGTGGGACAGTTGGGGCTTCCGCTGGTCCTCCGTAGGATCAGTGGTCAGACCTCTGGACCAGTTCATAAGAGGGAGGCAAGCGTGCCTCTTATGAACAGCAAGCAAGAACTAGTTCCTACTTCAAGAGCCAAATATAAGGTCATGGGTTTGTCTCTTGTTGGCATCCACTCCCCCTTGTTAGGGGAGTGGTGGATAACCGTTCCTCTCCCTACTGAAAGGGATAGGACGGAGCTCAGTCGCGTAGCTTACCTGCATCTGCCTTCTGTCCAGCGTAGTGACGACCGCGGCCCTCTGCCAAAGGTAGAGGGGAGAAAAGAGGAGGAAGAGAAGCCAGTCACACAAGGATGCGATGCTGTTCTGTCCGCTTGGGAACTGGGTAAGCTACGCAACTTGGTGAGCAGCCACCATGGGTCCCAAGGAGAATGTGTCCAAGGACCTGTGGGTGATATCCCGAAGATAAAACGATGTGAAGGTGGTCTGGTTGGCCCAAACTCCTGCCTTCAGCACCTGTGCCACGGAGAAGTTCTGGCGAAACGTGAGGGTTGGACCAATACCTCGTCAATGTGTGCCCCGGAATTCCAGTTTTATGCATGACACTTACCTGGCAGGTATATATATAGCTTATCCTCTTGTCGCACTGGCAGAATTTCAAAACTCGCGGCAACCGCTAGTACACTGGTAGTTCAGGTGATCGCCACCCCGTTCCCGTGGCGCTGGTGCTCGGAACCATTCCCGTTTTCCTCAGATTTTCTCTGCCAGCCAAACCGGCAACATCATTGAAGGTTCTCTGATAGAATTTCCTGCTCGTTGACTGACTCTTCGGTGTTTGGATATTGGTATCGTATTCGGAAAGTTAGCTTGGTAATCGCAATTGATATTGCATTAGTATGTCTGATTCAGGGAGTATGTTTAGAGTTTGTGTGAAAGAAGGGTGTAAAGTGAGACTGCCGAAATCATCGGTAGATCCCCATACTGTATGTAAGAAGTGTTGAGAGTTTGTATGTACGTGGGAGAATAGGTGCAATGAATGTGAGAGTCTGAATGAGAAAGAGTGGAAGACTTGTGAAGTATGTTGAAAGACTGGAAAAAGATCGGGTGAGAAGATCAGTGTCTAGAAGTGAGAGATCTGGTTCTTCGGGTAAACCTTTGAATGATTCTATTTCTGTGTCTTCTCCAGCTCATTCACATGTAGATTTAGTAGCACCTTCCCCCCAGGTTTCTCCTGCGCCCGTTGCTGTATCTGAGGACACTCCTGATCTGCAAATTGTGAAAGTGTTCGCTGCCCTGGCTTCCATGGGTGATCAGATCAAGTGATTAACGGATAAAGTGGAAGTGATTAATGTTGGTGACAGTGTTGTGGAGGGGGCGCCTGATCGTCCCTCTCGTGCTCCTAGACCTAGACCTCTGTCAAGCTCCCAGACCCAAGGGAGAAGGCATGTCGAAGGAAGGCGAGAGGGGTTAACTCACGATCAGTTGTCCCTTCAGGCAGTCCTGTTGTTACGTCCCAGGCTGCAGCAGTACACCAGAGAAAAGGCGTGACTGGGAAGTGCGTTTATTCTTCTGATAGTTCGGCTTCAGGAAGGAATAGACGCTTTTTGGAAGAATCGCGTCCTCTCAAGAGGTCGTACATGCCGACCTCGTCCCAGGATGAAAGGGTTTACGAGCAAGAGGGTTGGAGTAGCCCTGAGGTTTTTTCGTCGGAAGAGGAGGACGCAATCCCTATCAAAAGGAAGAAGGTTTTTCGTCCTTAAGACGTTTCTAACCGTGAGATGGGCGGTTATTCTCCTAATAGAGAAACTTCGCTTCGTAGACGTCAGGATCGCTCACCTATCCGTAGCAGCTCAGTGCGTCCTCGTTCACCTCCTCCTCAGGAGTCTCGTCAGGAAGCGGAGACTAAGGAAGTGTTATGAGATATGCAGGAGAGATTAGCAGTCCTTGTTAAATCCTGGGAAAGGCCCGAACAACCTTCGGTTAGACGTAAGGACGCTTCTCTTCCAGTTAAGTCCTCCAAGAGGACGCAGGATAAACCGTTGCCTCCTCTTTCTTCGGCGGCACTATCTCGTAATCCAGGACGCAGTGTGTCCTATAGGAGGGACGTTTCTCCTACGCTGCAGGACGCAGGACGCAAGAGAAAGAGTGATGGACGCATGGTGGACGCAGCGCGTTTTGCAGTGGGGACGCAGGACGCAGGCGGCAGCGTGCTGAACCGTCTTCTTCCCGACAAGACGCGGAAGTGTTTTGTAAGGAGGCAGTTTCTCATTCGCTGTCCAGGCAAGCTTTGGAAAAGGAACCCGCTAAGGATTGTCATCAAGATCTGGAATACCAGGATATTTCTTCTCAGGAGGAAGACTTAGTTGATTTTTTGGAAGAGGACAAGAATGTGGAAGCTCCTTCCTCGGATTACAAGAAGCTAACTGAGTGCCTTCTTTCGTTGTTTGAAGGAGATTTTCAACCTTCAGCTCCATTATCTCCGCTGTCTCAATTCTCCAAGACGAAAGCACCCAAGAAATCTACTTTCTTGAAAATGACGCTGTCGATCACAGCTAAGAAAGCCCTTCAACGCATCAATGAATGGTTGAAGGAGAAGAGAGAAGGGGGGAAAACTTCTTTCGCTTTCCCGCCGGCCAAGTTAGCTTCGAAGTCTGGTGTGTGGTATGCTACGGGGGAAAGTCTTGGCCTGGGAGTTCCTGCCTCCTCCCAGGGGGACTTTTCTAATATCGTGGATAGTTCCCGTAGGTATGCCCTACACGCAGCCAAGGTGTGGTGGACCTCATCAGAGTTCAATCATTTGCTGAAGGGCATTTATCGGACTTTTGAAGTCTTTAATTTCCTCGATTGGTCGTTGGGGGCTTTGGCACGTACTCTAGAGATGGAAGAACCTTCGGATTTGGATTTACCCAGAAGCATTATGTCCTGTATGGACAAAGCCTTGAGGGATGGAGCTAATGAGCTTTCTTCACTTTTTACGGCAGGCGTGCTGAAGAAAAGATCTCTTTTGTGCTCATTCGCTGCTAAAGAAGTATCAAACGCGCAAAAGTCGGAGTTGATGTTCTCCCCACTTTCAGGACAACTTTTCCCATCGGAAATCATTAAGGATATCGCGCTTTCCCTTACACAGAAGGCTACACAGGACCTGCTGACTTCTTCGGTGAGGAAGTATTTGCCGACAAAGGTGGTAAAGAAGACACCGAAGGAATCAAGGACAACACAGCAGCCCTTTCGGGGTAAGACCTTTTCCCAACCAGCCTTTAGAGGGAAAAGAGTTCCTGCCAAAAGAGGTTCGAAAACCTCAACCAAGCAATGAGTTCAAAGTCCTCCAGACATGTGTTGGGGCCAGACTTTTAGACTTCTGGGAAGTCTGGCAAAGCAGGGGAGCGGATCCTTGGTCCGTAAGTGTAGCGAAGGAAGGTTACAAGATCCCCTTCCTAAAGAAACCACCTCTCGCTACAGCCCCAAGAGCCCTAGGGGCTCATTACATCGATTTAGAGAAGAGAGAGGCTCTTTGGCATCAGGTTGTCAGCATGCTAGAGAAAGGAGCCATAGAACCTGTTTTGGATCACGAGTCCCCAGGTTTTTACAACCGTCTTTTTCTGGTACCGAAGTCTTCAGGAGGTTGGAGGCCAGTACTGGACGTAAGTCATCTAAACTTGTTCGTAGAAAAGACCAAGTTTACGATGGAGACGAACGATTCAGTACTGGCAGCGGTACGTCCAGGGGACTGGATGGTGATGCTGGACCTTCAGGATGCGTATTTTCATATTCCGATTCATCCAAGGTCCAGAAAATATTTGAGATTCGTGATCCAGGACAAGATATTTCAATTCAGAGCCCTTTGCTTTGGGCTTTGCACGGCCCCTCAGGTATTTGCAAGGATGATGGCGAACGTGGCGAAGTGGCTTCATCTGTTAGGTGTCAGAGTCTCCCTCTACTTGGACGACTGGCTCATAAGAGCACAATCAAAGCAACAATGTCTGGAGGACACGGAGCTGACATTGGAATTAACAAGGCAGTTGGGTCTGATGGTGAACCTGAAAAAGTCACATCTGATCCCCACGCAGGAGCTAGTTTATTTGGGGATTCTGATATCCTCAGTGACTTTTCGGGCTTTTCCGTCCCCCGAAAGGCAGACCTTGTGTCTTCGGAAAGTGCAAGAATTCTTAGAGAAAGACCAATGCTCGGCGAGAGAGTGGATGAGCTTACTGGGGACACTCTCTTCGCTAGAGCGGTTCATTTCTCTAGGGAGACTTCACATGAGGCCCTTACAGTTCTTTCTGAACGAAGTCTGGCCAAGAAGATCGCAACCAGATTCCTTCCTGTTTCCAATTCCTTTAAAGATAAAGGAGGAATTGAAGTGGTGGCTAGCCCCGGGAAGGTTAGCAGAGGGTACGTCACTCCAGCAGAAGAACCCAGACCTGATGTTATTTTCCAACGCGTCAGACGCAGGCTGGGGAGCGACGCTGGGCCCTCGAGAGGAGTCAGGCCTTTGGAACAAGGAGCAAAAAGCTTGGCACATAAACAGGAAGGAACTGATGGCGATTTTCTTGGCTCTGAAAGCGTTCAGACCGTGGATCAGCGGCAAAGTGGTGCAGATCAACGCGGACAATACCACAGCTCTGGCATACGTACGCAAACAAGGAGGGACCCACTCGTTTACTCTTTGCAATTTGTCGAAGGAGATTCTTCTGTGGTCGGAGAGCGAGAACGTCACCCTGCTCACCAGGTTCATTCAAGGGGAGAAGAATGTCAGAGCGGACCTGTTGAGCAGGGAGGGACAAGTACTTTCGACGGAGTGGATCTTGCATCAACAAGTATGCCAGAGGCTGTGGAATCTTTGGGGCAGCCCAGTGGTGGATCTTTTCGCTACTGCAGCGACGAAGAGGTTACCGAATTACTGTTCTCCAGTCCCGGACCCTCTTGCAGTCGCAGTAGATGCCTTCCTACTAGACTGGACGGGGCTAGACGCGTACGCCTTTCCCTCGTTCAAGATTTTAGGAAGGGTAATGAAGAAATTCAGAGAAAGTCAAGGAACAAGGCTTACTCTAATAGCTCCATACTGGCCGGCCCAAACGTGGTTCACAGAGGTACTGGAATGGACAGTGGATTCTCCGAGAAGACTACCCACGAGGGTAGATCTTCTCAAACAACCCCACTTCGACAGGTTCCACAAGAACACCCTCGCTCTGGGTCTGACTGCGTTCAGACTATCGAAAGACTTGTCAGAGCGAGGGGGTTTTCTAGAAAAGCAACGAAGGCAGTTGCGAGAGCACGAAGAGCTTCAACTATCAAAGTGTACCAGTCGAAGTGGGAGAACTTCCGTAAATGGTGCAAGAATCGGAAGGTTTCTTCATCCAGTATCTCTGTGACCCAAATTGCTGATTTCCTTTTGTATCTGAAGAAGGAAGTGGGTTTGGCAAATCAAACCATTAAAGGATACAAAAGTATGTTATCGTCAGTGTTTAGGCACAGAGGATTAGATCTGTCCAATGACGCAGATCTTAGAGATCTTCTCAGATCGTTTAATACAAAGAAGGATCAACATTGCAGAGCGCCTTCTTGGAATCTTGATGTCGTACTCAAGTTCTTAGGAACGGATAGGTTTGAACCTATGAACAGTGCTTCGTTGAGAGAGATATCGAAGAAAACTATATTCTTGGTAGCCTTAGCTACAGCTAAGAGAATTAGTGAGCTGCAAGCTATTAACAAACAAGTAGGCTGGAAGCACAATAAAGCGGTTTGTTCATTCCAAGAAGATTTCTTAGCCAAGAATGAGAATCCTTCACATTCGTGGCCTAGGTCATTTGAAATTACAGGATTGGCCGATCTAGTAGGTCAAGAACAAGAAAGGGTTCTTTGCCCAGTAAGAGCCTTACGTTACTACGTAGAAAGGACAAAAAGCATCAGAGGGGCCTCAGGTTCTCTCTGGTGTTCTGTGAAAGATCCTACTAGACCCATGTCTAAAAATGCTATGGCTTTTTTCGTAAGAGAGGTAATTAAGGAAGCACATTTGCTTTGCCAGGAAGAAAGCTTCGGTTTGCTTAAGGTTAAAGCTCACGAAGTGAGAGCGGTAGCTACGTCCTTGGCATTCAGAAAAAATTTAGCCCTCAAGGACATTATAGACTCTACGTTTTGGAGGACAAATTCAGTCTTTGCTTCGCATTACCTCAGAGACGTGAAGACAACTTTTGATAATTGTCAAACATTAGGCCTGTACGTATCCTCAGGTACAGTACTGGGCAAAGGAGTTTCCACCCCATAACCTACTAACATGCTAGGCTATTATTTTAATTAGGTTATAGTGTTTTATGGTTGTCTGAGAAGGTTATTGCCTGCTCAGTTGATGATGTAGTTTATTCGTTATAGTGATTGTGTGTGGTTCAGGTGACTAACTTTCCTAGCATGAATGCCCGTGGTAAATGAGGGCTAGGGTTTCCTGTCAGCAAATTGGTCATGTCCAGTTGTCAGACCCTTGTTATTAGCTTTCTCAACAAACAGGTCACATCCTAGTTGAGAGCTACTAAGGTTTAGCAGGCTAAGAGGCAGGACCTACGAAGTCAGCTACCTTAGCAGGTAAGGAACCTAATAGTAATTTTAAAAATTATTTAATTTTTTAAATTATGACGATGTTGCTGTCTATGACCCACCTCCAAATGTGTCAGTCAGCTATATATATACCTGCCAGGTAAATGTCATGCATAAAAATGATATTGTAATGATACAATAAAGTTTTATGCATACTTACCTGGCAGGTATATATAATTAAATTCCCACCCTCCTCCCCTCAGGAGACAGGGTTCAGAGAAAATCTGAGGAAAACGGGAATGGTTCCGAGCACCAGCGCCACGGGAACGGGGTGGCGAATCACCTGAACTACCAGTGTTTTAGCGGTTGCCGTGAGTTTTGAAATTCTGCCAGTGCGACAAGAGGATAAGCTATATATATACCTGCCAGGTAAGTATGCATAAAACTTTATTGTATCATAACAATATCATGTTTTCCGTGTTCTCGTTTTTGGCTTCGGCAGCGACTGACCCCCCCACATCTCATGCAGTAGGTGCCATTCTAATTTTTGTACTAAAGATCCTTGCACGGAATGCCGGGCATGGCTTGATGAGGAGTAGAAGTCGTTTTTTAGCAAGAGAGAACATTGTAGGGTTTAGACTCTTCCTCCATGGGAAGGTTTTTTCGCCCCTTCCCGATGCTTCGTCTACGGCAGTATTCATCCCCTAATAGTAGAGTTGTTCCTGTGTCTCCTTCCTTTTCTTCCATTGATTTATCGCTATAAGTATCGGGAGGCCACCAGGCTGATGTTTGTAATGTCGCCCCTTCTTCTTCGGGAATTAATTTGATTCCTGGGAAGGGGGAAGCTTTTTTCATCATTCTCTTTTCTTCCAGAGTCGGAGGCGTCCAAGATGGCGGTGTTTGGAAGATGCTCGGGCGGGGGGGTACCCAGTCAGGCTGGCCAGGCCATCCCCCCTCCTCCCGGCCTCGTCTTCGTGGGTAGCCGAGGTCAGCCATCTTGCATTGCTCCGCCAGTGACTGTTGCCGCTTCTTGAGTTGGAGGGAAGCTGTGGCGTCTGCCCCATTGATGACGTCACGGGACCCGTCGTTGTGTATTCCTCCGCCAGTGGCGTCTCTTCCCCTTCACACTGAGGGGAAGCAGTGACGTCATCACCACTTGTGACGTCACTCCCAGTCATCTTCTGAGCACTGCCTCTCTCAGTCGTGACGTCATCTCTGCCGCCCAGTTCGCTACTTCTCCCTTTCATGTCGTCGGAGCCTTCTCTTGCAGATCAGTCTAAGGTTATATGCCAGGCAGTGCTTAAGAGGTTGGACTCTGTTTTGGATGTTAAGTTGGCTGCCCTGTCGGTTGGGAGGATGGAAGAAACGCGTTGCTTCGTCCCTGCCTCCTGCGAAGAGATCGCTTGAGGAACCAGTACTGTCTTCTCCCTCTTCCCCCTCTACGCCACGTCGGCGTATCAAGCATTGAAAGGCCAAGGACTTTGCTCTTCCTTCGCCTACGAGGGAGGAACTATGCGGACATGTTCTCGAGAGTGTTGGTATTTCGGGGAGTGTTGGTGTATCTTCCCTTGTGTAATCTGCAGCGGCTGCTTCGTCCTCTGCATCGAATCGCGGGCGTGTTGCAACTTCCCCTGTCCATGCACGCCTCGAGTGTGTTGCAACCTCCCCCGTCCGTGCACATCGCGAGCGTGTTGCAACCTCCCCTGTCCATGCACATGATGCAAGTGCTCCTTCTTCTCCAAGGCCTATTCGTCGCCGTAAGGATCTCAAGGCACCTGTCCATAGGTCCAAGGTGGTGATCGTGAAGTTGCTGCAGCAGGAGTATTTGCCTGCCCTTCTCAGTAGTGCTTGTAAGAGTTTGATTTTTGAGGATTATCCTTCGATCTCAAGTGTTCAGGATTCCTCTCCTACTCACGTTCATAAGTTGGCCATGCCTGTGACCATTCACGGATATGTTAATGAATCATCTGTTGGAGGAGAACGTAGTGATGTTCCTAGTGTTATAGTGGGTTTGTCTCGGGAGCTGACGTGTGGACCCAGCCCAGTCAGGTTAGTTGGTGTTTCTGGCTGTTTGGCTGCTAATCCTACCGTTAATTTTTATACATTCAACTTACCTGTCAGATATATACATAGCTATTACTCCGTCGTCCGACAGAAATTCGAATTTCGCGGCACACGCGGCAGGTAGGTCAGGTGATCTACCCCCCCCGCCGCTGGGTGGCGGGAATAGGAACCATACCCGTTTTCTAATTCATAATTTTTCTGTCGCTGGAATGTAAACAACGTTTGCAGTTCCTCCTGACTTGATTTTTGGATTTCATCGCCATCGATCTACTGGGCTATCTTTTGCAGGGAAGTACTGGATCTTTGGTTCGGCATACGCAGATTAATTTGTTTTTATAACTTTGGCTTCGAAAATTTCGAAGAATTGTTTACGTGTAACTACCGAACTTTTCGGTAGACACTCACATAGTTTGCAAGAAGGAAAATTTTAATATTTATTCATAATAACGTGTAGTAAATGTTAGAATTGATTGAGCTAACTTCCTTCTTGAGGATGTAAGGAAAGAATAGTTACGCTTCCTTTAGAAGTTTATATAGCTCTCGTACTAACGAGCAGTTAGAGCATTAACAATACTAGTAGTGTGGTATCCTCATCTCCTTCTTACTTCACAGAATCTTCAAATTCATATTGCAAATTGAAGACAAAGGAATGTAGCTCAAAATACGAGCTATTGAAAGGTAAGAAGTGATTTTAGTGTTAGTGCAGTGGAGGGTGCGTTCTGATCAGCTCTGTTTCGCTCCCAGGCCTAGACCTCTTCCAAGCTCACATACCCAGAGGAGAAGGAAAGTCGAAAGCCTTACGGAGGTTATGGAGAATCCCCTTCGATCAGGCGTCCCCTCGGCAGGATCTGTAGAACGTCCCAGACTGCCAAGTTCGCCATTGGAAAGGGCGTCTAATTAGTAGAGGGTGCGTTCGATCGGCTCTGTCTCGCTCTCAGGCCTAGACCTCTTCCAAACTCACAAGCCCAGAGGAGAAGGAAAGTCAAAAGCCTTACAGAGGTTATGGAGATCCCCACCGATCGGGCGTTCCCTCGGCAGGATCTGTAAAACGTCCCAGACTGCCAGGGATAGCCATTGGAAAGGCATCCTTTAAAAAGTGCGTCTGTTCTTCAGTTTCTTCATCTTACATCCGAAAAGACGAAGAATGTACATGTTTGGAGTTCGGACGATCTGGCTCGTTCTCTGAATAAGAGAACACTGACTCACTGAGCGAGAGGCTGAGAGCCAGCCAGCAAGCTAGCGCGAGCCACGTTCCAAACAGACTAGCGCGAGCGCGTTCCAAAGACTAGCGCGAGCGCGTTCCAACAGGACTAGCGCGAGCCTCGTTCATACAGTTAAACGCGAGCCGCGTTCCAGCAACTGAGTGCGAGCCGCGTTCCAGAACTTTTTTCTTGGCGCAAGGCGCCTTCAAAGAGAAAACAGATGGCTTAACTAAGGAGCCTTATAATAGAGTGGCAATCAGAAGGATGCTTCCATTGAACGTTTACTGGCAAGAGGCTCGTATAACAAGACTAGAGGCGCTCGGATCTATTAGGGCGCACGGGACCTTCCACGCAAGCGGAACGTTCCAGGAGCGAGTCTCCTTTCTAGCGTGCGGAACATTCCAGGCGCGCGGAACTATCCAGACGCCAGGCGCTAGGCGCAAGGATCCAGACGCCAGGCGTCAGAAGATTCCAAAATCTTCATTTGAGAGAGAGGTCAGTCACGAGACTCCTCTTTGAGTTTTTAACTTGAGCAACTTTCCCCTGGCAAATGTGCCGTTGCTTTTGTCAGAAGGATTCTGATACTAAGAGAAGCCCCTTTTCATTATTCAGAAGACTCCTGTGTTAGGCAGTTCCTCTCAATGCGGACTCTTTCCTTCATCCATGCTCTTCCCTCGTTTTGAGGAGGCAAGAACTTTGGGAGTTTTTCTTAATAAGAATCTCATCGACGTTTGGGTATGATGGTGGATAGGAAATATCTACTTCCTTCCGTAAACCCTAGTGATGAACAGGAATTCTGTCTCTTCCGCGATTATGAGGAAATCACGAAGATTTAAAGAGTTCCTGGATTAACTTCGTTCCTTAAGGATATATATATACTCTTTCTTTCGTTCTATTAACGAAAAGAACGAAGATAGTAGAAGGTAGTAGAGTTTCTACTGTATGAGAATACGATACGGTCAAATCATAAACACATACCGTAGTTACTTCTTTTCTGTGCAACTCAATTACCAGTATCCTTCTACGACTTTCCTAGGAAGGACTACGCTTAAAGGGATTGTTAAGACAACACCTACTTAGCTTCTAGATTTATCGAAGTCTTTTTTCGCTTAATATGCAATAAGAACTTCCTGAAGTTCGATAATAATTTTTATAAAATTCCTTTGTTAAATGGAGTAGCTGGCAACTCTGGAAGAGTAAGCGGGGACTGCTTTCGCTGAGAGCCTGAGACCAACGCAGTACGCCTACGCCTGTGACTGTCAGTACCATGTAGGTGTCAGTCATGAGAGGTCGGGTGTATCTCTCTCTCCTGCGGAATGGAATCACTTCCGTATCTCTCCCCTACAATCGCGGTCTTAACCTCGGATTGAGGGGATAGTTAAGCTAACATAAATAAATATTGTATGCCTTTTGCTAAGAAGCTTTCAATAAGAGAGATAGTACAACCTTTCAATGCTGTTTACCGTAGGTAACATTATTAAAGGATTCTATCGCAGCAGAACATTATATTATGTAATGCTCTCAGGCTTACGAAAGCATAGCTTATTAGAGTACCTGCTCAGAAGATGGATGAGTCGGATGGGAAACATTCTCTTTGGGGCAGAACTTGTTTCCCTGAATGGACTATACTACGTATATAAAGCTTTTTCCTACTAAGAACGGAATTAACATGTGAAAGGATGTCGGGTACCATAAAGGCACAAGTGTTCTGGCACATAACATAAAAAGAATTAGAAGAAAGCGCCAGTCTGGCGCAATGCTCCAGAAGCGCCAGCCTGGCGCAAAATTTGCGCCAGAAGCGCCAGCCTGGCGCAAATTTGCGCCAGAAGCGCCAGCCTGGCGCAGTGAGCCAAGAGCACCATCCAAGATTTTCTCGTTTTAGCGAGTTATTAACCTAAGATTCCAGTAGCCTCTCGGACACCAAGCTCGGTAACGGCAAAATTCGTTCCTGATTTCGTTACCCATTTAATCACTTAGGTCAATTCCACGACTCTCTCATATCGCAAAGAGCATCGAGAATCTCTTTTTTCGCTCCTATTCGCGTTAACAGAGAGATCCTTCTCGATCGACGATAATAACTGTTAGCATGTTTAACATTATTGGAAAGAGTTGTGAGAACCTGCGGAAAGTCTTCTTCATAGATCTCTCAGTAAGGTAGAAGACGAACAGGCTTCCTATAGACTGCTTCCTTTTCCTACTTCTCCCCCGATTGAAGATGACGGGGGAAAAGCTTCATGGAAGATTATCTTGGCAGTACAAGAGCAACTGGCCTCTTTGGTGGAGTGTTAGCGCCTCGTAGGAAGGACGTTGCGCTTCCAATCAAGAAGTCTCGTCCTCTCTCCCCTGCGAAGCGAGAGGCGTCATGCAGACGTGAAGCTTCCAAACATATCGCAGAGGCTTCGGTTTCGAGAGCGAGATTGGGAGAATCTTACGAAAGACACGTAACGCGAGAGAGACGTGAGACGTCGTCAAGACATGAAGCGTCATTTAAAGCTGCTTTTAGACGCGAGGCTCCAACCAAATTTGGCGCCAGTTAGGACGCCTTTTGAGGGCGAAGCGTCTTCCAGGCGCGAGGCGTCATCCAGACGTCAGCAGCCACACAAGCGGGAGGCGTCAGCCAGGACGCTTGGCGGACTAGAAGCGTCATCCAAGCGGGAAGCGTCATCCATTTATGGAGAGAAGCCTGGGCTGTTGGCGCCTTCCAGGACTATTAAAGCGGGGAAGAGGAAGGAATATCATTCCCTTAGCCCCTCTCCTATTAGGAGTTTGTCTCCTCCAGAGGAAAGACGTACTGAATTAGCAGCGGAGACTCATCTAGACTGAGAATTAGAAGTAAACTCGGAGGAGCAGTATCAAGGAAGAGAAGGACTGTCGAACTATAAAGTTTTGACAGCCTGGCTTCTAGAGGAGTATGGAGACGACTTGACTCCTGCCTCTCCTCCTTCTCCGCGCTCTCTTTTCTCGAGTGCAAAGACGAAGAAATCTTCGTCTTTTCTTAGAATGAAGCCAGCCATTTCGATGAAGAGGGCTCTTCAGTCTTTAGACTCTTGGATGAAGTCGAAGAAGGAGTTAGTTAGAACGGTCTTCTGCATGCCTCCAGCGAGACTAGCTGGTAAAAGAGGCATTTGGTGTCAGACGGGAGAGAATATGGGTATTTCTCTTCCGTCTACGTCAGAAGCGGACTTTTCGACCTTAGTTGACGCTTCACGTAGACAAGGTTTGAACTCTGCCCGTATAACTTGGGGCATTTCAGAACTGGACCATCTCCTCAAGGGACTCTTTCATGTATTGGAAGTTTTCAACTTCTTAGATTGGTCCCTTGGGGTGATGTCCAAGAAAGCCCATGATTCTGAAGGACTCGAACCAGAAGTCCTTCTGTGTATTTTGTCTTGTATAGACAAAGCGGTTCAGGATGGCTCGGTTGAGATCTCCTCTTTATTTGGAGCAGGTCTTCTTAAAAAGAGGACAGTATATAGTGCCTTTTTAACCAAAGCGGTCTCCCACGCTCAGAGGGCAGCGCTTCTGTACTCGCCTTTGTCTGACTTTTTGTTCCCTTCTCCCTCAGTTAGTGAAGGACATTTCTCGTTCATTAACTGAGAAGGCGACTCAAGACCTTCTGACGCAGTCAGCAAGGAAGAAGAAACCTGCAGACAGCCTAAAGAACACTGTCATTGTCTGATGAGGAGAAAGACCGGGCCTACAACCTGACACAGATGCGCTAGATGCGAACATATAGGACAGATAAGAGTGTCCGATGTGGACATTGCCAGACATCCTCGAGACTCTACCAAGCTCGAAGCTCCGGCAAGTGGGGAGGAGCCAACCAGGCGCAAGGCGCCAGGCAGGAGCGAGGCGGCAAGCCAGGCGCGAGGTACCAGCCAGCCGCGAAGCTCCAGGCAGGCGCAAGGCGCCACTCCAACCGGGCGCTAGACGCCAGCCAGGCGCAAGGCGCCAGCCAGGCGCGAAGCTCCAGGCAGGCGCGAGGCGCCAGGCAGGCACAAAGCGCCAACCTGGCGCGAGACGCCAGGCAGGCACGAGGCGCCAGCCAGGCGCGAGCAGCCAGCCAGGCGCAAGCCAAGCTCTAGGCGCGAATCTCCAGCTAAGACGCCAGGCGCGAGACGCCAGGCAGGCGCGAAGCACCAGGCAGGCGCGAGGCGCCAGCCAGGGGCGAGGCGCCGGGCAGGCGGCGCCAGGCCAGGGGCCAGGCGCGCAGGCGCGAGGTCCACCGGGCCAGGCGCCAGCCAGGCGCAAGCCAGGCTCTGGGCTTCATCCAGAAGAGATCTGTTGCAAAGAAAGCCCTGGTCTTCTTTGGAAGAGTGGAATCTCTAAAGCACTTCTTGAGTAACTTGATGTTTCCTTCAAACAGCTAAGAATTAAAAGCGCTTGAAGTGCGAGCTTTTAACAATTCTTGTTCTTTCCATAACAATATGTCGTGAGAGTCATATTAGCTGTAATAACGGGAGATGCAACTCTGTGTTGACTTCTCTTTGCACGAAGATCAAGTGGGCCTATGAGAGATCCTTCTCTCTTTGTTATACGTGTCCACGGATGCGTTGCTGGGATAGGGAGCCGACACTGATCCTTAACTAGTAAATTAAAATTTTTTTTTTTAATTTTAACATAAGTGTATTATTTTCTGAGGTTATTTGAAATTAGTTTGGGGATAGCTCTTTTCAAATTAAACACAAACCCTCGTGTTAGGATCAGGTGATCGGGATCGGTGTTGTGCTCCTTAAATTATGCCAATAGGCATTGGTGTATTGTCATGTAAGTGGATAAGACCCCATTGACAAATGACCACTAGATTCTGTCAAGTAAGTGGATAAGACCCCATTGACAGATCTACAAGAACTCTTAGCCATAGGTCACATCCTCGCTGAGGCTCTTGAGACGAAGCAGACTACTAGCAATAGCTAGGAAGTCAACCCTTCGTCTAAACACATAGGAACCAAGGTTTTATTTATTTATTACCTACAACGTATGTTGTTTACCTGTCTATTCAGTAATAGCTGTCTTTTACCCTCCACCAATGGTGTGAATCAGCTATGTATATATCTGACAGGTAAGTTGAATGTATAAAAATGATATTGTTATGATACAATAAAGTTTTATACATACTTACCTGGCAGATATATACAATTAAATGGCCCTCCCAGCCTCCCCTCAGGAGACAGCTGGAAGAAAAATTGAGTGGAATTAGAAAACGGGTATGGTTCCTATTCCCGCCACCCAGCGGCGGGGGGGTAGATCACCTGACCTACCTGCCGCGTGTGCCGCGAAATTCGAATTTCTGTCGGACGACGGAGTAATAGCTATGTATATATCTGCCAGGTAAGTATGTATAAAACTTTATTGTATCATAACAATATCATTTTAATGAAGAAGGTGCCTTAGAGGAGCTTACACATCCTTCTTGTCCTCGGTCTCCTTTGCCGGAGCAGGAAGAGGGAGACACACAAGAGTCTTTGTCTTCCTTTTCGAAAGTTGTTGATCTCATTCGTGGGTTCAACAATTTGGAAAGAAGGTGTCAGGCTCGGTCATGTTCCCTCCTTGCTTGGAAGCCTTGGTGGGAGCTATGCAGGATCCCAAATCATCTCTCCAGCTTCCCTTATCGGGGCATGTCCAGTTAATTTTGTATAGGGACTGTTCGCTTTGCTCTAGGGTCTCCGCCAAGCTACTACTCCCGCCTCTCACGGGATGGGGCTAGGAAGTACTATGCTACAAACTCTACTTTTTTTGATGTCGCGCCATCTTAACCCAGACGTCATTGCCTAAAGCAGGAATTGACTTTGGACCAGGTGAGGTCAGTGGCTCTGTCCTTGTCTCTGCAGGATGCCTCACCATTGGAATCTACGGCAGCCTCCATGTTGCTCATGGTTTCTTGGCTGGACTTCTGGTCTGTGGTCATTGCCAAGATATCTTCCGACAGGTCCCCAGAAGGGTTGGTGACTGCATCCTCTCTTGCCAATCTGTTGCAGTCCGGTGGCAAGGCATATTCGTATATGGCTCACCTCAATGTTAATTTATGGGCTAACCCTCTGCTGATTAGAATGCGATAGGCCAGCGTCGGGCTGACACCAAAGACAGACTGGTGCACTAGGCCGTGTCTAAGTCGGAGTCTCGTCCTCTGAGACATCCAGCTCCTCCTCCTCCCCCTGTCCAACAGTAGTCGAGAAGATCGTTGCCTGGTTGGCCGTTGATGAATTCGAGTTCAGCAAGGCCTTCCCGTTCGACTCAGCCTCGGTCAGAGGATCAAAGTCCCTTTCGCTCTTGTTCCTTTAGGCCAAGAAGGGCCCCAAGAGGCGCGAAATTTGAATTTCTGTCGGGGACGACGGAGTCTTAGCTATGTATATATCTGCCAGGTAAGTATGTATGAAACTTTATTGTAACATAACAATATCATTTTTCTCTCAAATAACTGTGTACAGAAACTAAATAATTCCTTTCACCAAGAACTTTGATAATCTTAGCTTCCACCCATTCTGGTCCTTTACCAAAATTCCTAGCATATACTGCATCACCAACTCTGAATTTAGACTCATAACCATAAAACTCATCTCCTTGTTTAGGCATTTAACATCTAATGGACCCTTAAATTTCCTTCCAAATAATAATTCAGCAGGGGAGCAGCCAGTAGAAGACTGTACTGTATGTCTATAGGTATACAAAAATTTTGCCATTCTCGTTTTTACAGGCAAATTATAATCAAACTTTTTGAAATTAGTTTTGAATATTCGGACTGCCCGTTCTGCAAGCCCATTTGTACTTGGATTATATGGTGCTCCTGAACAATGTCTAACACCATTTTTCTGAAAGAAATTCTGAGTCTCCCTAGACATAAAACAAGTTGCATTATCTGATACAATTGTGTCAGAAATACTATAATTAGCAAAACATGACCTTAAACATTGTATGGTATCCTCTGAAGTTATATTCTTGCAAGCATAGACATCAATAAATTTAGAAAAGGAATCACTAATAATCAAATATTGCATGTTATCAATGGGTCCACAATAATCTACATGCAAACGGGACCAAGGTCTATCTACTGACGGCCAAGATAAAGGTGAAATGGCCTTATGTTTAAGATGTGTTATGCATAATGCACAGTTAGAAATTATATGTTCTAAATCTTGGTCCATGTTGGGCCAATATACAAAAGACCTTGCTTCAGCTTTCATGGCAACAATACCCTTGTGGCCCTTGTGAAGAATTTCCATAACACGCTTTCTCAACATCTCAGAAACCAAAATACGATTCCTATACAGTAATACATTTTCATGCAAAGAAAGATAATTTCTCAATTTATAGTAAGGCAGCACAATTTTTATACATGTAACTTACCCGGCAGATACAGTAGTACCTCGAGATACGAAAGGCTCTACTTACGAAAAACTCGAGATACGAAAGCCAATGCGAAAAATTTTACTGCTCTACATACGAAAAGTTTTCAAGATATGAAAGGTTGTTGCTGTAAAGTCCCGAGATTCGCCCGGACCACCGAGAACAATTTTAAAACTCCCGCGCCGCCAACTGAGTAAACTCGCCACCATCCTCCCGCTCTCCCATTGGTTCCTGATGCTAGTCACCCAATAAGGTCCTGCTCTCCTATTGGTCAACATCTACCCCTTGTGCTTTAAGTATTCTATTGGTAAAAGGTTGCTGTAAATTGAAAAACTTATTCATGCAATACACTTAATAAAAAAAAAAAACATTAGGTAAAGATAGAATAAAGAATAGAAATGAATGGTTATCATACTGTTTGGTAGTTTCAGTAGTTGAAGAGAGATAATGAAAATTTATGGCTTACTGTGTAAAAGTGATTGCTTGGCGATCGTTCGATACTAGTAAGTGCTGGATGTAAACAGACGTTTGGAAGCTTTTTTTTTTTTTTTTTTTTTGTTTATTATAGTTAATGGTTACTTAATAATTATTTGAAATGAGTACATGCAATACATTTAGTAAAAAATTGTGAATTAGATATCAGAAAATATAAAATAAATCAGTCTGCCAACAAATAGGTATTTTTTAGAATTCTTCTTCTGTTTTATTATTACGTTACGTATTACGTATGTTTCACTACAGCTGTCAGTAACTCTGTATCTCCATTAGGTAAAGATAGAATAAAGAATAGAAATGAATGGTTATTATACTGTTTGGTGGTTTCATTAGTTGAAGAGAGATATTAATGACAATTTATGGCTTACTGTGTGCTAGGAAAAATGATTGCTTGGCGCTCGTTCGATACTCGTAAGAATGTAAACAATCGATTGGAAGGTTTGTTTTTTCTTTGTTTGTGTATTATAGTTAATGATTAATTAATAATTATTTGAAATGAGTACTACATACTGATTATTTATACATTTTATTGGCATATTCTAAGCTTTTAGCTCTTAGGTTTAGATGTCAGAATCATAGACTAGGCTACAGTATCAACCGCTAACATAGGCTAGGTTTATTGCTAAGGGACATATCCTAAAGTCCTAATATATGCCGTAAAAATGGGGTTGAACATTGCATGCAGTTGAATATTACTCAAGTATGTACAGTATTTTGCCTTTTTGGAGACATATTTCTTCCGTCGTAACCCTAGAACATGTGTTTTAGGCCTGGAAATATAATTTTCTGGGCTCAGCTCGTGTCGCTGCGCGAAATATCCTTTAATCTATTATTTCTAGGGTAAATGTACTAACACATACCAGAGAATAAATAAATAAAGAAAAAGGTCAGTACAACTGACTCGCTCACCCTCCAAGAGGGTGTCGGTATGAACACTATGGCGAGTGAGACCACTACCACGAGCCGCTTGCCAATAGAAATCTCCCACTACAAAATCCCCACAAGAGGGGAGCCGACCCACAGAGTGGGCAGCAACTACTACTACTCCATCCCATGCTGCCGACTGCTGCGCCTCTGGTGGCCATCCTTTTCAGTTAGCGCACACTGTATACACGTGCCCTTTTTTGCTCTGTGTTTTTGTGCCCTTATTTTTGGATTTACTCATCATGGAGCGTGCAGCCATCGCAGCAGCTAAGTTAAGTACTCAATGTTTATTGCTAATTGGTTTTGTACATGAACTTCCCTGACAGATATATACTTAGCTATAGTCTCCGACGTTCCCGACAGAATTTCAAATCTCGCGGCACACGCGACAGGTAGGTCAGGTGGTCTACCTTACCCGCCGCTGGGTGGCGGATGTACGAACCACTCCCGTAAGCTTGTCAGATTTTTCTCTGTCGCGGGAACGATAACAACTGTTGTCGGTTCCTCTCGATAGTTTTTCGATTCTCGCTTGCCTGGAGTTAATTTGGACTTCTTTTGGTGACGTATTCGCTTTGTTTGGCTTGGCATACGCTGATTGTGGACCGGTTTGATTTTGAGTTTGATTTTCTTTAACGATGTCTGATCTAGAATCGGTAGTTAAAACTTCAGTTTTGTTTAGGGTTTGCGTGAATGAAGGATGTAAGGTGAGGTTGCCGAAAGCTTCGGTAGACCCCCACACGGTTTGCATGAAATGCAGGGGGAATGAATGTGCTTTTGCTAACCCTTGTAATGAATGTAAGGGATTGAATGAAGAAGAATATAAGGCTCTCTCTTCTTATGTTAGGAAGTTGGAACGTGATAGAGTGCGTAAGGCTTCCTCTAGAAGTTCTAGCAGATCTAGAATGAGTGAGTTGGATGTGGATCCTAATAGTACTAACGTAGAATTAGAACCTTCTTCCCAAGTTGCAGCCCCGGCTCCCCGCACCGAAGCCGAAGATTCGCCTTCGGAGGCGGCAGCTCTGAAAGCCAAGAATCGTTCTATGGATCAGAAGATTCGTCAGTTGGAAGGTAAGGAGAGTGTTAGTGATCAGTGCAGTGTCCCAGTGTTGTGGAGGGTGCGTCTGACCGTCCCTCCTTAGTGCCTCTAGGCCTAGACCTCTTCCAGACTCCCAGTTCCAGTGGAGTAGGAAAAGTCGAAAGCCGCAGGAGGGCTAGGGAGAGCCCCCACCGGTCAGGCGTCCCCTCGGCAGATCCTGAAGTACGCTCCCAGGCTGCCTCGGATCGCTACAAGAAGGAGCTCCTACGCCAATGCTTCTCCTCTTCGTCTTCTCCCTCTCCGAAGAGAGGTTGGAACTCCCCGGATGCGTCGCGCCCGTTGAAGAGGGCTTGGAAGGCTCCCCTGCAGTCCTTTGGCTTCTAGTCCGGAGGTTTTCCCGGAAGAATCGTCGGTGGAGGCGAAGAAACCCAAGAAATCCTGTGATCGTTCTTCTTCTCGCGCTCCGCGCTCAGCGCCTGCTTCCGAGGAAGAACAAGAAGATTCTCCTACGAGAGTACTCGCGGGACTTCAAGCTCAGATCACGGCGCTAGCAGACTCTCTGGCAGTTAGATCACGTAGGAAGAAGGACGTTTCTCTTCCGATCAAGAGATCTAGGCGCCGCTCTTCAGAGGATCGTTCTCCTTCATATGGGGAGGTTTCGTATGAAGGTGGGGGCTCGCGTGAGCGCCCTCGCTCGAGTGAGCGCCCTCGCTCGCGTGAGCGCCCTCGCTCGCCTGGCTCTCTTTCGATTTCAAGACGCCAAACATCGGTAGGACGCTCTATGGAGAAAGAAGTTTTTTCTCCAGATTGGATTCCCGCTTCCGGTAAGCGCACTGCACCTGCTCATCACGTGATTTCTTCAACTCCCTCGCGTGAAACTTCTCCTCAGCAGCCTCAAGATTCTAGAAGGCGCCCTTATACAAGTAGGCGTTCTTCTTCCAGATGTCACTCTCCTCGAGTGTCGGATCGTGACTTCTCTCCTGACAGGCATCTAGAGTCTGGTAGGAGTCGTGTGCATGATAGACGGCCTTCTGTTAGCCGCTCCCCGCAAGGTAGGCGCCAAGAGCCTACTGCACATAGATCTCCTAGTAGGCGCTCGTCTCTTTTAAGGCGTCATACTCCTGATTATTCTCCTAGGGGCAGACAACAAGAGTCTTTCAAGCGCCCTTCTCCGTGTAGGCGCTCTCCCGCTTCTAGGCACACTTCTCCTGACCGTTTGTCTCTTGGTAGGCACCAGGAATCCCGGAAGCGCCCTTCTCCAAGTAGGCGCTCGTTAGTTTTGAAGCGCCCTTCTCCTGAATGTTACCCTCATTGGTTAGACGTCCAAGAGTCTCGCAGCAGCCTTCTCCTAGTAGGTGCATTTCGCCTTCCAGTCGGACTTCCGTTGATCGTACGCAACTGGACAGGTATGGAGAGCCGCGCAAGCGCTCTGCTCTCGATAGGCGCTCTTCTCCTGGCAGCCGCTCGCCTCAGGATAGGCGCATAGAGTATAGTAGGCGCTCGCCTCCTCGTAAGCGCCCTGTGGATGTGTCCGAGGATTCTCGGAGTAGGAGCCCTACCTCTCCTTCGGCTGAGATTCCGTATACCTCGAAGAGGGAGTCTCATCGTAGACTTCCCAGATCTTCTCATCGTTCTCCAGTGGATGTGAACTCTTCTAAGAGAGGGCGTTCTCCAACCTCTCGCTCAACTCCCGCTAGGATCCCTTCGTCACCTAAGGATCTTCCGCCTCGCTCGCCTCGACAAGACGTCCTAGAAGGTTCGGATGAGGAACCGAACACTTCTGCTGCTGTCTCTTCTTACAAGAAGCTTACAGAGCTACTTTTACAAGTTTTTGGGGATTCCCTTACGCCTACGGCTCCTCCTTCTCCTCACTCACTTTTTTCAACGGCGAAGACAGCGAAGAGTTCTTCTTGTGTGAGGATGAAGCCAACTCTTTCTATGAAGAAGGCACTGAGGAGTTTTGGTTCCTGGATGGCTTCCAAAGAAGAAGCGGGGAAAACGATGTTCGCTTTTATCCTCCTTCGAAGTTATCAGGACGCGCTGGTTTCTGGTACGAAACAGGAGAGCCCTTAGGATTGGGTCTACCGTCTTCGGCTGATTCGGATTTTTCGGCACTGGTAGATTCGACAAGGAGAACTGCCCTTAACTCTGCTAAGACGACTTGGGCAATGAATGAATTGGATCATTTGCTCAAAGGTATGTTTAGAGTGCTAGAAGTATTTAACTTCCTTGATTGGTCGTTGGGAGTCCTAGCCAAGAAAATTGAAGTGCCAGAGTCAATTTCGCCAGAAGATCTTATGTGTGTTTTGTCTTGTATGGACAAGTCGGTAAGAGACGGAGCGAGTGAAATCGCCTCCCTTTATGGGGCCGGGATCGTGAAGAAGAGGTCGGTTTATTGTTCCTTCTTAACGAAGTCGGTCTCCCATGCTCAGAGGTCTTCTTTGCTGTTTGCTCCTCTGTCTACTCAGTTGTTCCCGAAACATCGAGTGCAGGACATTTCGAGGTCACTTTCGGCCAAAGCCACCCAGGACCTTTGGCACAGTCGGCAAGAAAACCTCGCCCTTCCTTCCCTACCAAGGCTAAGAAGGAAAAGGCAAGTGTTCGAGAACCCTTTCGAGGGGCATCTTCATCAAGAACCTCTACGTTTAGAGGTCGTAGACCTTCAAGAAGGGGTAAGACTTTCGCCAAGTCTGTTAAAGCCCCCAAATAACTTGCAAGTCCTTCAATCAACGGTGGGCGCCAGACTCTTAGAGTTTGCAGAAGTCTGGGCCCAAAAAGGGGCGGATCCTTGGACCCTTTCTATTTTGAGGAGAGGTTACCTCATCCCTTTCGTCGAAAGACCTCCCTTGACGACCATCCCAAGGGAACTGACGGCCAGGTACAGAGACCCCATCATGAATCAAGCTCTCCATCTAGCAGTAGATCAGATGCTGGAGAAGGGGCTATCGAACTAGTGACAGACCATCATTCATCGGGCTTCTACAACCGCCTTTTCCTAGTTCCGAAGTCCTCAGGGGGATGTAGACCGGTGTTGGATGTAAGCGCCCTGAACTTCTTCGTAGAAAAGAAGAAGTTCACGATGGAAACGCCTTCATCAGTGCTGGCAGCACTTCGTCCAGGGGACTGGATGGTTTCCTTGGATTTACAGGACGCTTACTTCCACGTACCGATCCATCCTTCCTCGAGGAAGTTTCTCAGATTCATGATGGGGGGGAAAATTTTTCAGTTCAGGGCTCTGTGTTTCGGCCTCTCGACGGCCCCTCAAGTGTTCACGGGGATTTTGAGGAATGTGGCTCAATGGCTTCATTTGAGTGAGGATATCCATGTACCTCGACGATTGGCTAATAAGGGCCAATTCAGAAGATCGTTGTTTGAAGGACTTACAAGTAACTTTAGAATTGACGAAGGCTTTGGGACTTCTCGTCAATTTCAAGAAGTCATCACTAATTCCCGAGCAAGAGTGTGTGTGTATCTCGGGATACAGATGAACTCTCTGAGTTTTCGGGCTTTTCCCTCGCAGGAAAGGATAGCCCGAGGATTCGAGAGAGTAACAACCTTCTTAGGGAAAGAAGTATGCACAGTTGAGGGAGTGGATGAGTCGCTGGGACGCTCTCCTCTCTGGAGCAATTCGTTTCCCTAGGAAGGTTGCACCTGAGACCACTCCAATTCTTTCTTCATCGGAATTGGAGTCGTCGTTCTCAGGATTTGACGTCTCCCCTGTCGTTATCCCAGGACATCAAGAAACATCTCTTATGGTGGATAGATCCCAACCTCTTTGCAAAGGGACTGTCTCTTCAATCACAGACCCCCAACCTGGTGTTGTTCTCTGATGCGTCGGACATGGGGTGGGGTGCAACTCTGGGAACCAGCGAGTGTCAGGTACCTGGGTGGGGGACCAGGTAGCCTGGCACATCAACAGAAAGGAGTTGATGGCTGTGTGGTTGGCTCTGAAGGCTTTCGAGCCCAAAGTCAGAAGATCGGTAGTGCAGGTCAACGCGGACAACACTACAGCTCTGGCATACATCAGGAAACAGGGGGGACGCATTCCTTCTCCCTGTACGAGACAGCAAGAGACCTTCTTATGTGGGCAGAAGAAAGAGGAATCAAGCTTCTCACCAGGTTCGTGCAGGGAGAAAGGAATGTAAGAGCAGATCTCCTCAGCAGGAAAGATCAGGTCCTTCCCACAGAGTGGACCCTTCATCTGGATGTATGCCAGAGCCTGTGGAAGTTATGGGGCAGGCCACACATAGACCTCTTTGCCACGTCAAAGAACAAGAGGCTGGATCTACTTACTGCTCTCCGATATCAGATCCAGAGGCAGTAGCAATAGATGCTCTTCTTCTAGACTGGAACGGACTCGACGTCTACGCGTTTCCCCCCTTCAAGATCCTGGGGCTAACCATCAAGAAGTTCGTAGAGTCCGATTCAACGAGAATGACCTTAATCGCTCCCTTTTGGCCGGCCCAAGAATGGTTCACAGAGGTACTGGAATGGTTGGTGGACCTTCCAAGATCGCTCCCGCTAAGGAGCGATCTACTCAGACAACCCCACTTCGACAGGATACCACAAAATCTCCTCGCTCTCAGTCTGACTGGTTTCAGACTGTCCAAAGTTTGGTCAGAGTGAAAGGCTTTTCAGCAACACGCTGCCTTAAAGCAATCGCAAGAGCGAGGAGCCCTTCCACCTTGCGTGTATACCAGTCAAAGTGGGATGTCTTCAGACGTTGGTGCAAGAGGAAGAACATTTCCTCTTCCAGTACCTCTGTGACCCAAATTGCGGATTTCCTTATTTTCCTCAAAGAAGAATGTCATCTGGTTGTGTCAACTATTAAGGGATACCGCAGTATGTTGGCGGCGGTATTTCGGCATAGAGGCTTAAATATATCCGATGATAAGGACCTGCATGATCTTATTAGATCATTTGAAACCATTAAGCGTCCTCATGTAGTACCGAACTGGAATCTAGACGTAGTCCTACAATTCCTTGGATCGTCTAGATTCGAACCTCCTGGCTTAGCCTCTTTCAAGGATTTGACGAAGAAGGCTATCTTCCTTTTGGCCCTAGCTACAGCTAAGAGAGTGAGTGAGCTCCAAGCTATTGAGGGCAATGTAGGGTTTAAGGAAGATTCTATGGTGTGTTCATTTCTTCCAAGTTTCCTGGCAAAGAATGAAAACCCATCACGCCCTTGGCCCAGGAGCTTTGAAGTTCGTAGTTTATCTTTTTCTAGTAGGGGAAGAGCCTGAAAGAACTCTTTTGCCCTCCCTGAGAAATTATGAAGTATTTTTTTCCTTAAGAGGAAGGAACAAACTTAAAGGCTAATCAAGATGTGCTTTGGTGCTCCGTAAAGGACCCACTCGGCCCATGTCAAAGAATGCTCTTTCCTTTTTTTCTGAGAAGCCTTATTACAGAGGCACATGTTGCCTGTAAGGAAGATCTTTTAGACTACTGAAAGTGAAAGCTCACGAGGTGAGAGCCATCGCAACTTCGCTTGCATTCAGAAAAAATATGTCTGTGCGGAACTTGATGGAGGCGACTTTTTGGAGATGCCAATCGGTTTTCGCAAACCACTACCTACATGATGTAAAAATCACATATGATAAATGCTTCGCCTTGGGTCCTTTCGTATCGGCGGATTCGGTGCTGGGGCAGGGAGCTGAAACTTATCCTGTGTAAATTTTTTATATGTTACCCTATATTTTATATTGTTGTTTTTTGGTTGTCTGAAAGAGGTTGCAGGAGGCACCTCTTTTTGTCGTAATATTAACCCTTTGTACGTATTTTGGTTAGGTGGTCTGGTGGGTTTTGGCTCCTTGCAGAGGTAGTGGTAAGGATCTGTTAGGTAAGCGGACAAGGTCCCTCTAACAGCATCCGACTTGGATTCTACCACAATAGGGTGGGATCACATTTATCCCAGTGGTAGATCCGAGAGTCTTTCAGCATCAGGTCACGTCCTAGCTGTAGCTCTCCAGGCAATGCAGACTCAGAGATAGTATCTATGAAGTCTTCATCCTGAAAAGGTGAGAACCAAGGTTTTTATATCCTACAACATTAGTTGTTTCCCGTCTTACCTGTATTATTGAGCTGTCTCTTACCCTCCACCAAGGGTGCCAATCAGCTAAGTATATATCTGTCAGGGAAGTTCATGTACAAAAATGATATTGTTAAACTACAATAAAGTTTTGTACATACTTACCTGGCAGATATATACGATTAATGGCCCACCCAGCCTCCCCTCAGGAGACAGGTGGAAGAGAAAAATCTGACAAGCTTATGGGAGTGGTTCGTACATCCGCCACCCAGCGGCGGGTAAGGTAGACCACCTGACCTACCTGTCGCGTGTGCCGCGAGATTTGAAATTCTGTCGGGAACGTCGGAGACTATAGCTAAGTATATATCTGCCAGGTAAGTATGTACAAAACTTTATTGTAGTTTAACAATATCATTTTTTCCGTCCTGGAGTCAGTATTCGCCGTTTTTTAGGTATAAATACGAACTCTAGGTCGGAAGCATGGCAGCATGGTTCTGCCTCGTGGCGGGTTCGTTCTTGGTCTTCCATACCCAGAACCTTCCCTTACTTTAGTACGCTCTATTTTTAGTCATCCTATTTGTTTTAGGGTACAGTCTACGCGGTTTATGTCATGCATGCATGTCTTTTTACCTTACGTAGACTTCTTCTATCCAGACCCTAGCCACGGCTCTTAGTATCGGCCCCGGCTAGCTTTGAGTGGTAGACTTTCTTTCGGGTTAGTCGTACACTCCTGGATTTTTTCTCCTACTATTTTGTTTTCTTTCTTTCAATGTTTTATTTAATTTATTATGTTTTTGTTAGTGTAGGCGTCTGGCTTCATCTAGCCTAGGTTATGGCCCATAGGGCCCATGCGCTACTGCTCTTCAGTTCGGTTGCTTCCTTATAGCTTCTCTCTGATCAGCCGGTTGTGTATTCTAGGCCTTATCGTTTCATTGTTTTGTTGTTACCGCCCCGTGGTCACCACGTGATCACGGAGCAGCCAGACGCCTGTCCAGTCATCTTCCCTCCTCCCGCTCTTCCATAGGGCCGGGGGGAGGGTTGGTCTGCCCACGCTCGTCCGCATACCCGAGCCTGCCTCCCTCTCCCCCCAGGCGGAGGGAGTAGAGGGACGGGACAGACCCAGACTGGACTCGACCTCTCCAGCTTCTCAGTCCGGCCGGATGGCTAATGGGGGGGGACTGGCCTTTCCCCCCTCCGTCGCTTCTCCGTCGCTCCGTTGCTAGCGCGAGTCTGTGGGTCTCTACTAACCCCTCCGTCGCGCTGAGGTCGCGACACGCTCCGCCACGCACTGGACTTAGTCCGGTACGTTCGATTTTTATAGGTTTAAGAATTAGTTATGTTAAACTAAGTAAGTTTATCTTAAGCTACCTTAAACCATCCCCCCTCCCTTGTCTGCCTCACCGGATCTCTCCGGGGTTATAGCCTATTCAGGCGGTAAGGGAGGGGTTATGCCCAAATTTTTTCCGAGCTCCGGCATGTAGCGGAGTTCTTCTGTCCTTTAGCCTGTAAGTGATAGCCTTTAAGATGCTCATGTGTCTTTTCACTTACAGACCACCAACTGTGAGCATCCGGGATGCACCGCCACGCTTCAAGACCCCTGTGGACATGAAGTTTGCCGGTCCCATGCTCCATGCGCGACTCCGCACGGGGACCTCCAGGTCTGGTATCACGAGACTTGCACCATCTGTTATGATCTGGTGAGCCAGCTCTTAGACGGGTAAGTAGTTTCCAACTCCGTTAGCCAGTCCCTACCTCGTTATGTTCTTAAGTTTTTAAAAATTCTAATCTTTCTTAAACTTAAGATAAAAATACAGGGGATTTCGCATCCCCTATAATTTTAAGTTAAGCTTTTAATTTAGTTTTAGTTTTAAGTTTAATCTTAAAAACTAATAAATACCCTCTCTTCCAGGCTCCGGCTGTGAAGGACACCGCACTGGCAACCCTGCGGGCCTGGGTCGGCGGTTTTGGGAAGAACGCCGCCAAGGGTATGCCCTACATTCTCGAGAAGAGGTTGGCGGTCCTGATCTTCCCCGGAGGCAAGTCAACGGGCTACGTCGACCCAGCAGAGGCGGCCCCGACTATTGCGTTCGTCCAACAACAGCTCGCTGCCTCGTTGACGGATCCAGGCCAGGACATCTCTTCGGAAGTCGCGACGTTAGATTTAAACATTGAACCCATGGTAGGTGTAGACGACCTGTTGGTCGAGGTGAGTACGTTGGACGCCCAAGGGATGCCCTTGGGTGCCACTGGATCTTCTACCCCTGCAAACCTCTCCATCCTTCCAAGGCTTACAGGTACAGAACTTTGATACTTCGCCCTGATGGCTTCCGTTAGACCTAAGGTCAAAGGACAAGCAGTAAAAACCTTGACTAAGACGTCGTCGTCGTCTAAAAAGACGGCGTCGGCGTCATCATCATCTCGTAAGTCTCCGGCTAGAAACCCCGGAGCAGAGAGGTCTAAAGCTTCCGGGTCCAGCTCCAAATCCTCTAGGAGTAGATCCTCCAGGGAGAGATCACACACTCCAGCGGAGTCAACCGTTCCACTACCTTTGGTTCCGGTTCAGAGCCACCCGTCCACCTCCGCAGCAGCTCCGGTTTTGGATCCCAACACTGGCCTGTTGCAACAAGTGGGCGATCTGGTGGGGTCTCTAAAAACCAGTATGGAACAGATGTTCTCCCGGTTGTCTGATAGGATCAGCTCCCAGGACAACATTATCGCCGGACTGAGCCAAGCTCCGCTAGCTTCTCCCCCACCCTTCAGCACAGGGGGAGCGCAATTGCCTCCGTATGACTCTCTACCTCCGTTCAGTATGAACAATCCTTGGAGAGTAGTGTCATACGCCCCCTTCCAGGACGGGCTTATTTCTATCCCGGAATGTGGAACTCGGAGGATTGAAGACTTCGAGTTCTACCCGGAAGACCTTCAGCCTCCGTTCATCGGCTACGCCAGGCTTACCGCCTCTGCCATGACCCGAGACGATAAGGTACCTAAAGAAACAGTCCTCTATTCACGAGACCAGGCTCAAAGAGAATGGCTCAGGTGTTTAGAGGACATGGACTGTTCGAACACGAAAATACAGCCATTTAAGAGTCCTTTCACAATCTTTACAATGGAAGAGAGTACCCCGCTCCCTTTCTTGACAAAGATTGCTACGGTTACCATTCCAGCAGCCCAGAAGGGGGATTCGTTGCCTCAGCTGAAGAAGCGGACCCTACGTCTCCTTTACTTCCCTCAGCCGGTGAGTTGTGGGAAGATCTGCCCAACACTTTTTCTGCGGGCAAACTCAAACCAGACTGTGCTATGGAGCAGTTTGGTGAGAAGCTGCCTAGACTTCCAGATAGCCTCATTCAGGCAGAATTTGACGCCAAGTCTAGGTTGGCCAGGTCTATCAATACCATGGCCATGACCGAGGTGGCTACCATTTCCTATGGTTCTGAGCCACTTTTTAAGCTGCTCACAAGTCACTGACCAAACGGTGCAGTGATATGTTCGAGTTCGCCACGGCTAGAACAAACTGTAGGAAACATGTCCTCCAAGAAGCAACGATTCGGCATGAACCGAATAAGTTGCTTGCATCGAACATCTGGGGAGCAGACCTCTTCCCAGATGCGATGGTGAAGGAGGTCCAGGCAGAGGCTACAAGGCTTAACCAAAGCCTTAAAGATCGTTGGGGTCTTACGGCCAAGAGACGCCAAGATCAAGTTGTCAGAGGTAAGGCTCAGAAGAAACCCAGACGTTTCCAGCCTTACCAAAAGAAACAGCCACACTTTACCCAGCCTGTTCCAGCTGTCCCGTTGGTGCAAGCAGCCCAACCTTCTACCTCCAAGGCTCAATCGCAGCCTATATATGTCATTTCCCCCCAGCCTCAACCCTCCACCTCTTACGCTCTCTACCCCAGCCTTCAATCAAGTCTTCGAGGGCCAGGCTTCCCAGAAGTATGACCGCTCGGGTAAAGGAGGCAGAGGTAAGCGATCCGTTTCGTCAGAGAGGATCGGGAGGGTCCTTTAATAGAGAAAGCATTTCAGGGGAGGCCGCGGAGGCTACCAACACCAATGAGGACTTTCAGGTAGGAGGGAGGCTGTTTCACTTCCGCCACCGGTGAATTTCAGCAAGTGGGCGCAAAGCATTGTGTCAAAAGGCCTGGTTGGAGTTGGGTAGCGAACCCGCCCCCATCCACAACCTTTCCCGCCAACTTCCCATCCAAAGAATTGACGGAGTACGCGGAGGACCTCCTTCAGAAAGGAGCTATAGCGAGAGTCAACAGATTAAAGTTTCAAGGGCGCTTGTTCAGCGTTCCAAAGAAAGGCTCACAAAAAAGAAGTGTAATCTTAGACTTGTCCCGCTTAAACTTAGCCATTCGCTGCGACAAGTTCAAGATGCTCACGATCTCGCAGGTACGGACCTTACTTCCCCTTCCCCGTGGGGCCGTCACCACCTCTATCGATCTTACAGACGCCTTACTATCATATCCCTATTGCAAGGCACTTCCGTCCGTATCTGGGCTTCAAGATAGGAGATCAGGCATTCTCCTTCAAGGTAGTTCCTTTCGGGCTCAACGTAAGCACCCAGGTGTTCACGAGTTTGGCGGAAGTGTAGTTCAACAACTAAGATCGCAAGGGTTATGGTAGTAGCGTATCTCGACGATTGGTTAATCTGGGCTCCAACAGTCGAGGAATGCCACTAAAGCAACACTGAAGTGATTCAGTTCCTGGAATATCTAGGCTTCAAGATAAACAGGACCAAGTCAAGACTCACTCCAGAGTCAAACTTTCAGTGGCTGGGCATTCAATGGAATCTATCCTCCCATACTCTGTCGATTCCATCAGCCAAAAGGAAGGAAATAGCGAAGTCAGTAAAGCAATTTCTGAGTCACAAACTTGCGTCAAGAAGAACCCAGGAAAGGATCCTGGGTTCACTCCAGTTTGCATCAGTGACAAACATCTTGATGAAAGCCAAACTGAAAGACCTAACCAGAATCTGGCGCTCACGAGCAAATGTCAGGTCCAGGGACAAATTATCCTCAGTCCCCTCAGATTCTACGGAATCGACTACGCCCGTGGGCAAAAGTCAAGAACTTATCGATATCAGTGCCCCTTCAGTTTCCTCCTCCGGGGGATTACCATCCACACAGACGCTTCGTTAAGCGGTTGGGGAGGATATTCTCAGTTCAAGAAAGTTCAGGGAACTTGGTCACCTCAGTTCCGTCAGTTCCACATAAACGTACTGGAAGCAATGGCAGTGTTCTTGACTCTAAAAAGGTTACGTCCGCCGAAGCACTCCCACATAAAGCTAGTCTTAGACAGCGCAGTGGTAGTTCCATTGGTATAAACACGGGGAGGTCTCCAAAGCACGTCATCTAAATCATGTCATGGTAGCCATCTTCTCCCTGGCGGACAAGTTCAGTTGGCACCTCTCCTCCACCCATATAGCTGGAGTGAGAAACGTCATAGCAGATGCTCTATCCCGATCAGTACCTCTAGAGTCGGAATGGGGTTCAATGGACAACAGTTCGTTCCAATGGATTCTTCAGAGAGTTCCAGGCCTACAAGTGGATCTCTTCGCATCCCAAGCGAACCACAAACTCCCATGTTATGTGGCCCCCAACCTGGACCCTCTGGCCTATGCCACGGACGCCCTGGCCCTAGACTGGAACAACTGGGAGAAGATTTATGTCTTCCATCCAGTAAATCTTCTCATGAAGGTACTGAACAAACTCAGGACATTCAAGGGTCAAGTGGCTCTAGTAGCCCCAGACTGGCCGAAGAGCAATTGGTACCCTCTAATTCTGGAACTGGGTCTTCGCCCTCTTCGAATTCCCAGTCCCAGGCGTCTCCCAGTCAGTGCAAACGAAGACTGTGTTCGCTTCCTCAGGAATTCTCAAAACCCTAACTTTTATGATTTCATGAAGTTTGCAGCGAAAAGAGATGCGAATATTGACCCTCAAAATATTCTCTTCTTGGAATCTGATAAAAGGGATTCACTTTGAGACAGTATGATGCTGCTGTCAAAAAGTTAGCAACCTTCCTGAGAGAATCAGATATTAGAATCATGACAATCAATTCAGCTATATCCTTTTTCAGATCTTTATTTGAAAAAGGCTTAGCAGCTAGCACCATTACGACAAACAAGTCAGCTTGAAAAAGATTTTTCAATTTGGTTTCAACATAGACTTGACAGACTCCTACTTCTCGTCTATTCCCAAGGCTTGTGCTAGACTAGACCTTCTGTAAGGCCTACGTCAGTATCATGGTTCTTAAATGATGTTCTAAAGCTGGCTTCAGAAACTGATAATGACACATGTTCATTATAATGCTCTTAAGAAAAACTCTATTTTTATTAAGCTTGGCCTCGGGAGCTAGGATTTCAGAACTGTCGGCATTATCCAGAGATCCGGATCATATTCAATTTCTTCCCACAGGGGAATGCTACTTTCTTCTCCGGAACGTAGTTTTATAGCCAAGAATGAAGATCCTTTGATGAGGTGGGAACCATGGAAGGTTGTACCCCTTCCACAAGATATATCTCTTTGCCCAGTATCGACCTTACGAGCCTTTCTGTCCAGGACCTCCTCATCCTCATCGGGTCCTCTCTTTAAGAGAGAAAAAGGTGGTACTTTATCTATTAAAGGCATCAGGCAGCAGATCCTGTACTTTATTAAGCAAGCCAATCCTGACTCTTTCCCAAAAGCACATGATGTCAGGCAGTAGCCACCTCAATTAACTATTTCCAACATATGATTTCGATGAGTTGAAAAAATACACTGGATGGAAATCGCCGACAGTATTTAAGCGTCATTACTTAAAGTCCTTGGAAGCTCTGAAATTTTCAGCAGTTGCGGCGGGTAACATAGTTTCCCCCGACTCTGCTTAATCTTTAGTAGAAGATCCAGTCCTCCTTTCTACCGGTCTCACCCAACAGTTCGTCTATGCCTGTCATGTCATCTACGTTTACCTTGGGTCTTAGCTGCTCTTATGGTGATATGGTGGGTGTCCCCTTAGTTTTTTTTTTTTTTTGGGGGGGGGGGCTAGGGGCACTCACAATCGATTGTATGTATTGATCTCTTTGATGTGATCCCCTTATTTTTATGCTAGGGGATACATCTTATTTACAATGGTTACGGGTTTTGTATATTAAGTCATATACATTCCCTTCATATATTATTATTATTGAAGTTTGTTCTGTTCAATTATTGTGATAATTGCTTTTGAGTTCTTTGTACATATCTATACACAGATACTGCTTTTAACATATATTCCATGTAAGCCCTGTATATATGTAAAAATTAATTTAATTTTAAGAAATATTATTAGCAGTAAGTTTAATTTAAGTAATATTTCTACTTTTGTATCATTGTGATAGTATATTTATTAGCAATTAGATTTCTTCTTTTTATGTTATCTTTATTTGAGACCCCTTTTTGTTTAGTTGAATTTTCTTTACAATCTTGTGCTATTTCTCTGGTACGATTTCGCGCAGCGACACGAGCTGAGCCCAGAAAAGGGATTTTGACGTAAGGAAAAATCTATTTCTGGGCGATTGGCTCGTGTCGCCAGCGAAATATCCTTTAATCTATTATTTCTAGGGTAAATGTACTAACACATACCAGAGAATAAATAAAATAAAGAAAAAGGTCAGTATAACTGACTCGCTCACCCTCCAAGATTGGTGTCGGTATGAACACTAGGCGAGTGAGACCACTACCACGAGCCAAATGCCAATAGAAATCTCCCACTACAAAAACCCTCCATGAAGGAGAGGAGCCCCGACCCACAGAGTGAGCAGCTCGTAAACTACTACTACTCCATCCCCCCATGCTGCCGACTGCTGCGCCTCTGTGGCCATCCTGAAGTTAGCAGAACAATCTTGGGCGAAGGGATGGGTAGGGTGGGATTTCGCTGGCGACACGAGCCAATCGCCCAGAAATAGATTTTTCCTTACGTCAAAATCCCTTTTCTGGGCTCAGCTCGTGTCGCTGCAAGCGAAATCGTACCAGAGAAATAGCACAAGATTGTAAACAAAAAGTAATAAAATAAATCAGAATAGGTCTCAAATAAAAGAGAAATAAATATAAAAAAGAATATAATTGCTAAAAAGATACAAATACACAGTGATACAAAAATAGAAATATGCTTAAATTACACTTAATTCTGATCATGTTTCTTATCATAAGGTAATTTACATAGTACAGAGGTAAAATGGCTTACATGTAACAAAATGGTATCTGTGTAAAGGCATGTATCAAAAATATAATAGCAATTAAAATAATCAAATGAACAAATTAATCAACATGATAATATATAAGGAATGTATATGACTTAATATACAAAACCCGTAACCATTATAAATAAGATGTATCCCTAGCATAAAAATAAGGGGGTACCATCCATGAGATCAATATCTATAATCATCTGTGAGTGTCCCTAGCAAAAAAATAAGGGGCACCCACTACATCATCATAAAAGCAGCTAAGACACAAGGTGAATGTAAATGAACACGGCAGGAATAGACGAACTGTTGGGTGAGGCAGGTAGAAAGGAGGACTGAATCTTCTACTACAAATTTAACTAGAGTCAGGGGGGAACTATGTTACCCGCTGCTACTGCTGAAAATTCAGAGCTTCCAAGGACTTAAGGTAATGACGTTTGAACACTGTCGGCGATTTCCATCCGGTATACTTTTTCAACTCATCGAAGTTCATATGTTGGAAATAATTAATTGAGGTGGCTACTGCCCTGACATCATGTGCTTTCGGGAAAGAGTCAGGATTGGCTTGCTTAATAAAGTACAGGATTTGTTGCCTGATGCCTTTAATGGATAAAGTTCCACCTTTTTTCCCTCTTAAAGAGGGGACCCGATGAGGATGAGGAGGTCCTGGACAGAAAGGCTCGTAAGGTTGTAACTGGGCAAAGAGATACATCTTGTGAAGGGGTAGTACAACCTTCCAAGGTTCCCACCTCATCAAAGGATCTTCATTCTTTGCTAAAAGCTACGTTCCGGAGAAAGTAGGACTTCCCCTGTGGGAAGGAATTGATATGATCCGGATCTCTGGATAAAGCCGACAGTTCTGAAATTCTTGCTCCTGAAGCTAAGCTTAATAAAAAACAGGGTTTTTCTTAAGAGCATTATAAACGAGCATGTGTCATTATCGGTTTCTGAAGCCAGTTTTTAGAACATCGTTTAAGAACCATGAAACTGACGTAGGCCTTACAGAAGGTCTAAGTCTAGCACATGCCTTAGGAATAGACGAGAAGTAGGAATCCGTCAAGTCTATGTTGAACCCAAATTGAAATATCTTTTTCAAGGCTGACTTGTTTGTCGTAATCGTGCTAGCTGCTAAACCTTTTTCAAATAAGGATCTGTAAAAAGGATATAGCTGAATTAACTGTCATGATTCTATATCTGATTCTCTCAGGAAGATTGCTAACTTTTTGACAGCAGCATCATACTGTCTCAAAGTTGAATGAAATCCCTTTTATCGGATTCCAAGAAGAGAATATTCTGAGGGTCAATATTCGCATCTCTTTTTGCCGCAAACTTCATGAAATCCATAAAGTTAGGGTTTTGAGAATCCCTGAGGAGCGAACACAGTCTTCGTTTGTACTGACTGGGAGAGCCTGGGATTGGGGATCCGAAGAGGACGAAGGCCCAGTTCCAGAATTAGGGGATACCAATTGCTCTTCGGCCAGTCTGGGGCTACTAGAGCCACTTGACCCTTGAATGTCCTGAGTTTGTTTAAAACTTTCATGAGAAGATTCACTGGAGGAAAGACATAAATCTTCTTCCAGTTGTTCCAGTCTAGAGCCAGGGCGTCCGTGGCATAGGCCAGAGGGTCCAGGTTGGGGGCTACATAACACGCAGTTTGTGATTCGCTTGAGATGCCGAAGAGATCCACCTGTAGCCCTGGAACTCTTTGAAGGATCCATTGGAACGAACTGTTGTCCAGTGAACCCATTTTCCGACCTACCTAGGGGCACTGATCGGTGGGATTAAAAGCGTCTGCTATGACGTTTCTCACTCCAGCTAGGTGTGAGTGGGGAGGAGAGATGCCAACTGAACTTGTCTGCCAGGGAGAAGATGGCTACCATGACATGATTTAGATGACGTGACTTGGAGCCTCCTCTGTTTATACAATGTACTACCACTGCGCTGTCCAGAACTAGCTTTATGTGGGAGTACTTGGTGGGCGCAACCTTTTTAGAGTCAAGAACACTGCCATTGCCTCCAGTACGTTTATATGGAACTGACTGAACTGAGGTGACCAAGTTCCTTGAACCTTTTTTGACCTGGGAATACCCTCCCAACCGCTTAAGGACGCGTCTGTGTGGATGGTGATCCCTGGTGGAGGGAACTGAAGGGGTACTGACACTGACAAATTCTTGACTTTCGCCCCACGGCCGAAGTCGATTCTTTAGAATCAGAGGGACTGAGGATAGTTTGTCCCTGGACCTGACATTTGCTCGTGAGCGCCAGATTCTGGTTAGGTCTTTCAGTTTGGCTTTCATTAAGACGTTCGTCACTGATGCAAACTGGAGAGAACCCAGGATCCTCTCCTGAGCCCTCCTTGACGCCAGTTTGTGACTTAGAAATTGCTTGACTGACTTCGCTATTTCTTTCCTTTTGGTTGATGGAATCGACAGAGTATGGGAGGATAGATTCCATTGAATGCCCAACCACTGAAAGTTTGACTCTGGAGTGAGTCTTGACTTGGTCCTGTTTATCTTGAAGCCTAGATATTCCAGGAACTGAATCACTTTCAGTGTAGCTCTGTTGCATTCCTCGACTGTTTGAAGCCCAGATCAACCAATCGTCGAGATACGCTACTACCATAATCCCTTTGTTTGACCTGAGTTGTTGCACTAAAAACCACTTCCGCTAGTTTCGTGAACACCCTGGGTGCCACGTTGAGTCCGAAGGGAACTACCTTGAAGGAGAATGCCTGGTCTCCTATCTTGAAACCCAGATATGGACGGAAGTATCTTGCAATAGGGATATGATAGTAGGCGTCTGTAAGATCGATAGAGGTGGTGACGGCCCCACGGGGAAGTAAGGTCCGCACCTGCGAGATCGTGAGCATCTTGAACTTGTCGCAGCGGATGGCTAAGTTTAAGCGGGACAAGTCTAAGAATTTACCCTTCTTTTTTGTGAGCCTTTCTTTGGCACGCTGAACAAGCGACCTTGAAATTTTAATCTCTTGACTCTCGCTATAGCTCCTTTCTGAAGGAGGTCCTCTGCGTACTCTGTCAATCCTTGGAAGGAAGTTGACGGAAAGGTCTGGATGGAGGTGGGTTCGTCAACCAGCTCCACCCAGCCTTTTGACACTATGCTCTGAGCCATTCGCTGACGTTCCACCTGTGGCGAAAGTGAAACAGCCTCCCTCCTACCTGAAGTTCTTCATTGGTTCTGGTAACCGCCTCGGCCTCCTCTGAAGTGCTTTCCCCTATTAAAGGGCCCTCCCGACCTCTCCCACGAAAGGAACGCTTACCTCTGCTCCCTTACCCGAGCGGTCATACTTCTGTGAAGCTTGACTCTCGAAGGCTTGATTGTAAGCTGGAGAGATGGCGTAAGAGGTGGAGGGCTGAGGCTGAGGGGATATCACATAAATTGGTTGTGATTTAGCTTTAGAAGTGGAAGGTTGGGCTGTTTGCACTAAGGGCACCGCTGGAACTTGCTGAGGAAAGCGTGGCTGCTTTTTCTGGTAAGGTTGGAAACGCCTAGGTTTCCTCTGTCCCTTACCTTTAGGTGTTAAGTCTTGCCTCCTCTTAGCCGTAAGGCCCCAACGGTCCTTAAGGCTCTGGTTCAGCCTCGTAGCCTCTGACTGGACTTCCTTCACCATAGCTTCTGGGAAGAGATCTGCTCCCCAGATGTTTAGAAACGAGAGTAACCTATTACGGAGCTCATGTTCGAATGGTTGCCTCTTGTAGGACCAATGCTTCCTACAAGTTCGTTCCTAAGCAGTGGCAAACTCAAACATATCCGACTGTACCGTTTGAGTCAGGGATTTGGTCATGAGTTTAAAAAGCGGTTCTGAGCCATAGGCTATGGTTGCTACCTCGGTCATAGCCATAGAGTTAATTGACCTGGCTAATCGCGATTTCGCGTCAAATTCAGCCTGAATAAGGCTATCTGGGAGCCTGGGTAGCTTTTCACCAAACTGCTCCATAGCACAGTCCCCCCCCCCTTTTTTTTGGTTGAGTTTTGCCAGCTGAGAAGGTGTTCGGCAAGTCTTCCCACAATTCTCCGGCTGAGGGGAGCAACGGAGATGTGGAATCTGCTTCCTTCAATTGAGGCATGGGTTCCCCCTTCTGGGCCGCTGGGATGGTAGACCTCGCGATCTTTGTCAGGAACGGGAGCGGGGTACTCTCATCCATTGTGAAAATGGTAAAGGGACTCTTAAAAGGTTGTATCTTGGTATTAGAACAATCCATGTCCTCTAAACACCTGAGCCATTCTCTCTGAGCCTGGTCTCGTGAATAGAGGACTGTCTCCTTTGGTACCCTATCATCCGAACCATGGCTGAAGCTGTAAGGCCTTGCGTAGCCTATGAACGGAGGCTGGAGGGGTCTTCCGGGTAGAACTCGAAGTCCTCTATCCTTCGAGTTCCAAATTCCGGTATAGAAAGGACAACGACTTGGAAGGGGGGCGTATGACGCTACTCTCCATGGATTGTTCATCGAGAACGGAGGTAGCGAGTCATACGGAGGAAGCTGGGTTCCACTCGTATTGGAAAGTGGAGGAGAGGCTAGAGGGGCTTCTCTCAGTCCGGCTTATAATGGAGTCCTGGGAAAGTAATCCTATCCGACAAACGAGAGATCATTTGTTCCATGCTACTCTTTAGGGACCCAACCAGGTCGCCCACCTGTTGCAACAGGCCAGCATTGGAGTCCAAGGCCGGAGCTGCTGCGGAGGTGGAGGGGTGGCTCTGAATCGGAACCAAGGGTAGCGGAACTGGTGACTCTGCCGGGGTGCGAGATCTCTCTCTGGAGGATTTACTCCTCGAGGACTTAGAGCCGGAGCTAGAAGCTTTAGACCTGTCTGCTCCGGGATTCCCAGCCGGAGACTTACGCGAGGAGGATGAAGCCAAAGTCGTCGTCTTAGACGACGACGACGTCTTAGTCAGGATTTCACTGCTTGACCCTTGACCTTAGGTCTAACCGAAGCGGTCAGGAGGAGTATACAATTCATCACCTGTAAAGCCTTGGAAGGATGGAGAGGTTGCAGGAGTAGAAGAAACAGTTACGCCCAAGGGTGACCCTTGGGTGTCCACCCTACCTACCTCGACCAACAGGTCGTCTACACCTACCATAGGTTCCACATTAATATCCAAAGTCGCGACGTCCGTGGAGATATCCTGGTCTTGGTCAGTTAATGAGGCAGCCAGCTGTTGTTGGATGAAGGCGATAGTCGGGGCCGCCTCTACTGGGTCAACGTATCCTGTCGCCTTGCCTCCGGGGAAGATTAACAGCGCCAACCGCTTCTCTAAGATGTAGGGCATACCCTTGGCGGCGTTCTTCCCAAAACCGCCGACCAGGCCCGCAGGGTTGCCAGTGCGGTATCCCTCACTGCCCGGCGCCTGGAAGAGAGGGCGTAGATTAGATTTAAGAATCACTTAAAACTAAAACTTAAAGTATAACTTAAACTTAGATGCCTTAAGTTAAAGTGATGATGAAAACTTAAGCACTAAAACAGAAGCGGAGCATCTACCGGAGATGAATACTTACCCCTTCTAAAAGCTGGCTCACCAGATCGTAACATATGGTACACGTCTCATGGTACCAGACCTGGATGTCCCCGTGCGGAGTCGCGCATGGAAGCATGGGGACCGGCCAAACTTCGTGGGTCCACATGGGGTCCTGAAGTGTGGCGGCGCATCCCCGGATGCTCACAGTTGGTGGCCTGTAAGTGGGAAGACACATGAGTATCTTAAAGAATATCACTTACAGGCTAAAGGACAGAAGAACTCCGTTGCATGCCGGAGCTCGGAAAAAATTTGGGCATAACCCCCCCTGCTTCGCCTGAATAGGCTAATAATCCCCGGAGAGATCCCGGTAAAAAAACACGTAGGGAGGGGGGGGAAGGTTTTTAAGGTACTTAAAGATAAACTTTTTATAGTTAATCTAATAACACTTAAACCTAAACTCAAACGAACCGGACCAAGTCCAGTGCGTAGCGGAGTGTAGTAACTCAGCAATACGGTAAGGTTAGCAGGGACCCACTGTATGTTCCGGTCCACTCTACTGGGTGGACTAACATCTTTCCGCTGGATGCCAGGACTCCGATCAGGAAAAAGAGCCCTAGTAAGGTGGGAAAGAGCGAGAAGACATACAGGCTCGAGCGAACACGGAGCGACAAGGAAGCAACGGATGGGGGGAAAGGCCAGTACCCCCCACCACATTACCACCCGGCCGGACCGAGAAGCCGGAGTTGAGTCCAGTCTGGGTCTGTCCCGTCTCCCTGGCCCCTCCGCCTGGGGGGAGAGAGGGAAGCAGGCTCGGGTATGTGGAGCGAGCATGGGCAGACCGACCCACCCTCCCCCGACTCTATGGAAGAGCGGGAGGGGGGGGGAAGGTGACTGGGCAGGCGTCTGGCTGTCTCGTGATCGCGTAGTGACCACGAGGCGGTAAGACCAAAACAAGACAACTAAGCCTAGGACAAACCAACTGATCAGAGAGATGCTATCGGGAAGCAACTGAGCTGAAAAAGCAGTAGCATATAGGCCCACTGGGCCAAAAGCCAAGCAACTGAATCAGAGAAGATGCTAATAGGGAAGCAACCGAACTGATGAGCGGTAGTATAGGCTCAATGAGCCAGGACCTAGGCTAAGCCAGACGCCTAACTAACCAAACCATAACAAAATACATGGTACAATAAATAAAAATAAAAATAAAAGAAAGAAAACAATATAGTAGGAGAAAAAATCCAGGAGTGTACGACTAACCCGAAGGAAAGTCTACCACTCAAAGCTAGTCAGAGGCCGATACTAAGAGCCGGGACTAGGGTCTGGAAAGAAGAAGCCTACATAAGGTAAAAGACATGCATGCATGACAAACCTGAGTAGACAGTACCCTAAGTAAAACGGATAATTAATATAGAGCGTACATAGATAAGGGGATGTTCTAGGTATGGGAGACCAAGAACGAACCCACCACGAGGCAGAACCATGCTGCCATGCTTCCGACCCAGAGTTCGTATCTATACCTAAAAAACGGCAAATACTGGCTCAGGGCCGGAAAAAACCAACTAACCATAAATACTGAGTACTTAACTTAGCTGCTGCGATAGCTGCACGCTCCATTATAGATAAATCCAACGAAAGGGCACAAAAAACACAGAGAGAAAAATAGCACGTGTGACTCGTGTGCGCTAACTGAAAAGGATGTACACCAGAGGCGCAGCAGTCGGCAGCATGGGATGGAGTAGTAGTAGTACGAGCTGCTCATCTGTGGGTCGGCTCTCCTCATGGAGGGTTTTTGTAGTGGGAGATTTCTATTGGCATTTGGCTTTTTCCCTGTGGTAAGTGGTGGTCCCCCCGCACTCCCGACCGTAGTGTTCATACCGCACCCTCTTGGAGGGTGAGCGAGTCAGTTATACTGACCTTTTTCTTTATTTTATTTATTCTCTGGTATGTGTTAGTACATTTACCCTAGAAATAATAGATTAAAGGATATTTCGCGCAGCGACACGAGCTGAGCCCAGAAAAGGGATTTTGACGTAAGGAAAAATCTATTTCTGGGCGATTGGCTCGTGTCGCCAGCGAAATCCCGCCCTACCCATCCCATCGCTCAAGATTGTCTGCTAACTTCAGGATGGCCACCAGAGGCGCAGCAGTCGGCAGCATGGGATGGAGTAGTAGTAGTTGCTGCCCACTCTGTGGGTCGGCTCCCCTCTTGTGGGGATTTTGTAGTGGGAGATTTCTATTGGCAAGCGGCTCGTGGTAGTGGTCTCACTCGCCATAGTGTTCATACCGACACCCTCTTGGAGGGTGAGCGAGTCAGTTGTACTGACCTTTTTCTTTATTTATTTATTCTCTGGTATGTGTTAGTACATTTACCCTAGAAATAATAGATTAAAGGATATTTCGCTGGCGACACGAGCCAATCGCCCAGAAATAGATTTTTCCTTACGTCAAAATCCCTTTACTGGGGTGTTTTTGGAGGGCTTGGAACGGATTAGCCATTTTACATGTAAAATGTGGTCCAAGATACGAAAAACTCATAATACGAAGGCCGTCTCGGAACGGATTAATTTCGTATCTCGAGGTACCACTGTATATACTTAGCTAATGTCTCTGACGTCCGACAGAATTCAAAACTCGCGGCACACGCTACAGGTAGGTCTGGTGATCACCCCCTCCCGCCGCTGGGTGGCGGTAATAGGAACCATTCCCGTTTTCTGACAGATTTTCTCTGTCGCCGGTGCTGACAACAACTTTGTTGGTAGCTCCTGCATCTCTACACATTGGTAGCCTACTAAGAGCATCTGCCACTGTATTATGTACTCCCTTAATGTGCTCAATTTTAAAATCAAAACCTGATAGAAATAAAGCCCACCTTTCAATATGAGCATTAGATAATTGTGGAATACTCTTACTAGGGTTAAATAAATGAGTCAAGGGTTTATGGTCCATCCTGATAACGAACTTCCTACCCAAAAGGAAATCAGAAAACTTCTTGACTCCAAAAATAATGGATAGAGCCTCTCTATCAATTTGAGAATAATTACATTCAGCATTAGATAATTTTCTACTTTTGAAAGAAATGGTAGACATTCTACCCTTATATTCTTCCTTAAGAACAGCTCCCACTCCTACAGGGAGCATTGGGGTTAAAATTATCCAAAATATCAGCTCTTCCCAAAGCTTCCTTAATACTCTGAAAAGCTTCTTCATGAACTGCTGACAAATGAAACTCCACATTCTTTTGGGTTAAATTATATAATGGACATAAAATAGAGCTGAACTGAGGTACAAACCTATTGTGATAAGTGCATAGCCCTAAAAATATTTTAAAGACTGAACAGACTGAGGGGTTGGAGCTTCCAAAATTGCCTCTTATTTTCTTTGGGTCAGGTTTAATTCCATCACAACTCAAAATGTATCCTAAATAAGGTACTTCCCTAGAACCAATAATACATTTATCTGTACGTAATTAGTTTAACATTTCTCTGTTGCAAAATTGATAAAACCTTACATAAACTCTTGTCATGTTCCTCCTTGGTAGCTCCAAAATCAATACATATGTCATCTAAAAATACATTGACACCCTCAATATTTGCCAATAATTCAGAGATAAACCTCTGAAATATACCTGGTGCTGACGATAACCCAAAAGGCAATCTATGAAACTTATATAATCCCAAGTGAGTATTCATAATTAAATATTGTTGAGAATTTTCACTCATAGATAGCTTTAAATATGCATTTTTCAAATCCAATTGTGAAATATACTGACAAGAACCAACATTTGCCAAAATATCATCCAATCTCGGTAATGGAAAGGTATTAACACTGGTTTGGGTATTGAGATACTTAAAATCTACACAAATCCTTATTTCACCATTAGGCTTCATTACAGGAACAATAGGACTGGCCCAATCTCCAGCATGCTCGACCTTGCTCACTATATTTTTACTTTCCAGTTCTTTCAAACTACTCTCAATTTTACATTTATAATGATAAGGAACAGATCTAGGTTTAAAATACTTAGGCACAACATTTTCTTTTAACATTAATTGACATTCATAATTTGTAATGGGTGATCCTTCCGTCACCTGATACTCATTGAACATTTTTACACAATCAAGCTTAGGCCTAGATGCACTCCTTGGGGTAATAAGAGGACCTTTAAATTTATCATCACACGCATTATCAATTTGTACCCACTGGTATTTCAATTTCTTCATCAAAGACCTGCCTGCTAAATTTAAATCATTATCTACAATAAAAAACTTTTGTCCCTTGACCATTGGCCTTTAAAAGAAACATCACAATTTATTTCACTGTACACTTGTATTTCAGCTTTATCATAATTTGCTAAGTGTTTCCTTGTTGGTAATGGTGTTAAATTCAATTTATTAGCATCATGCCGTGAAATAGTGGATGCACCACTGCCAGTATCTAATTCAAATTCTAGGGGAAACCCATTTAACCTTAAAATTTCTCTATATGGTTTCTCATAATCATCGACAAAATCAATAGAATTCACATTAATATCAAAAAGTTTCAATAAATCATAAGAATCATGGAAATTTTCATTAATAGGAATATGCTTACTAGTAGACTCGTCTACATCATGCACTGTATTAACATTCCTAGATTTATTTCTAGCCTTTTTATTGGGACACACTGTACTAACATGGCCTTCCTTGCCACAGGAATAACATTTAGCATTCTTAAATTTACAATTATTAGCTAAATGGTTATCACGCCTACAATGAATGCATTTACTTTGAGCTTTACAATAATCACTTTTACTTTTCCCTTTAGAGTCTGCACTAGAATTAGGCCTAGGCCTAGTTACCTTATGCCTAACCTTGTTAACAGTACCTGTAGGCCAAATATCTGTATAAGAACTTGAAGTAGGACTACATTTGGTAACATAGGCAGTTTCTAAGTTGGTAACCTTGTCAAGTAATTCACGAGAGGAGATTGATTTAAACTCAAAAGGATCAGCTAATAAAACCTTAAAATAAAATAAACTTCATTATCAATACCAACCAATAATTGTTCCTTCAACCTTCGGTCAAAATCCCTATTAAATTCACGCTGTTGAGCTAACAATTTTAGTTCTGCATAATATTCCTTCACTGACTCACTACTTTTATTCTTTCTTTGTAGGAAATCACATAATGTTCTATGATAACTAGGTTTTGTTATAAAATGAGACTTTAGTTGATTTACTAGGTCATCAAATGGAACTGCAGATGGCAATTTCGGTGCTGTTAACTTACAGATCGTGGAAAATGTCTCTACTCCAACTGAAGAAAGCAACAAAGCCCTTTTTCCTGTCGCCTCTGTTACTTCATTTACTTCACAATTCATGGAAAATAGATCCAACAAGATACGTAATTCCAACTTATCTGGGTTAAACTTGGGAATTGTTGGTCTCCTTGCTGCTGCCATCCTTCCTGATGGGGTACGGAACTTCGGTAGTCCCCAACAAATACAGCTGAACTCAGGCTACTCGAATACTGGAGTCTGGACGTTGGCCAGGCCTAAACTGGTATGCTAGGCTAGATATGGCCGGGTGTCGTTGGTACACTAACTCTCCTTCAATATGACATACCTCTTTGTACACTGGGTTCTTCCTCGTCGCCACTGTTGCATCCTTGTCCTTTAGTACTTAGGTCCCGAGAAGACAGGTTGGTAATTCACATACTTTGTTCTGGTATATCAATTACAAGTAAGCAGACCCATGCTTCTGCTGGTGTCACAGTTCGTGAATGGCGGGAGATAGCCCAACAACAACTCCCAGAAGGTTCAACATAGTAGAATGAGAGAGTAGTTTTTCTCAATACATTACAGACGGCGTCTGGAGGTTGGAGACTGGTCATCGACCTCTCAGCCCTAAACGAGTTTGTTCAGCAAATCCCGTTCAAGATGGAGACCCCCAGCACGGTCAGACAGGCCATTCATCCTCTGGATTACATGGTGATAAGTGTCCTAAAAGATGCATACTTCCAGATCCCAATCGATCTGTTGTCCAGGAAGCATCTTCATCTTGTAGTAGCGGACAGAGTGTTCCAATTCAATATCCTATGTTTTGGTCTCTCCACAGCTCCGCAAGTCTTCACTCAGGTATTCACCCAAGTGTCGACATGGGCTCATCGCCAGGGCATTCATGTATTGCATTACCTAGATGATTGACTGATACTGGCACCCTCGGTGGAACTGCTTCGTTTCCACCGAGACAGGGTTCTGGCATTTTGTTACGATCTGGGGATCATGATGAACCACAAGAAGTCCTCTATAGAGCCCTCTCAATGACTGGTGTATCTTGGTATGATCCTCGACACCGTTGCAGGGAAAGCCTTTCCGACACCGGAAAGACTGGAACGCCTTGTTCCAAACGGTCAAATGCACCTTTGATTCTTTCAGTGGGGTCTGAAGAATCGTTGGTCGCAAAATCAGGATTCTCTTCACGATCTAGTCCCAGTGGAGGAGAACATGCGCTCCGATCTTGATTGGTGGCTGGACGACACGAACCTGTTGAGGGGCTCTCCCTCTCCAGTCTCGTCCATCCAATCTGCTCCTATTCACGGATGTATTCAAGGAAGGATGGGGTGCGCACCTACTGCAACTCCTGACTTTGGGGCCTATGGTCCGACCAGGAACATCGGGATCATATCAACGTGCTGGAACTTCGAGCTGCCTTCCTGGCACTCCAGCACTTCAACTCTCTTCTGACAGGTCACTCGGTGGTGCTGATGAGCAACAACACCGTAGTGGCATACGTGAACTGTCAATGCAGTACTGTGTTTCTGCCACTATGCCAACTAGCAGCACAGATTCATGAATGGGCAACTCTCAACTTGGTAGGGTTGACAGTTCGGTTCATTCCAGGCAAACAGAACATAGTGGCAGACAGTCTTAGCAGGAGGACACAGATCGTTGGCTCCGAATGGTCTTTGGCTCCTCAGATATCAAATAAAGTCTTGACTTTGTGGGGTTCCCAACGATAAACCTGTTTGCTACCGCTCTAAATTGGAAGCTGCTGATTTACTGCTCTCCAATTCCAGATCCGGCGACGGCGTTCGAGGATGTATTCCAGCACCCCTGGGATGGCCTCAACGTTTATGCTTTTCCACCATTTTGCCTGATCAGGCAGGTGTTTAATCAAGTGCGATCCACACCTCCCCTGTCCATGACGCTAGTAGCGCCAAAATGGCCTCGCTTAGAATGGTACCCGGACCTTCTACTTCTGCTGGTAGAGCCTCCGAGAGTGCTTCCGCCACTCCCTGACCTATGCCAACCACATGTGAGGATCTTCCACAACACGGTGAGCTTTTTAAATCTTTACGCATGGAGGTTATCCAGCAACTCCTCACAGCAAAAGGCTTTTTGCGAGAGGCTGTGACAGCAATGTCAGGATACCTCCGGAAGTCCTTAACGTCTGTCTATCGGACCAAGTGGGCCATCTTCCGTGGCTGGTGTCGTCAGAGAGGCTGTTCTCCTCTCGGAGTTTCTATCCCCTTGATTGCTGACTTCTTACTCTACCTCCAGAGAGAGAAGCTCCTTTCAGTCTCGACGGTGAAAGGCTATTGCTCAGCCTTGAGCCAAGTCCTCAGACTGAAGGGAATTGATCTCTCTTCCCTGGAGGAACTCTCTATGCCATCTGATAGGGATCTCACCTTGAAAACGGTTTTTCTTCTCGCCCTTGCTTCCTCCAAGTGAGTCAGCGAACTTCATGGCCTAGCCTATACTGTCGCTCATACTGAGTGTTGGACCAATGCCTGCTTCAGCTTCGTCCCTGAGTTTGTTGCGAAAACCCAGAATCCGGCCCAAGTCGATTCTCGGTTCTCTTCGTTCCAGGTTGTGAGCCTGAGCACAGTAACTGAAGACCCAGATGAGCTACTTTTCTGTCCTTTGAGAATATTGAGGCAGTATCTCCAACGAACCAGCTATACTCGACCTACCTTACAATATCTCTTTGTAAGTAGTATTGGCCTGTAAAGAAGAGGGTTACGAGGAATACCGTTTCACATTGGATTTGAGAGGTGATTTGCTTTACTCTCTCCCCTCCCTCTTCTCTACTTGCTGGTACCAGTCGAGTGAAGGCTCACAATGTGCGTGGAATGAGCACATCTCTTGCCTTCAAGAAGAACCTCTCTGTTACCCAGGTCATGAAAGCCAGCACATGGTCTCACCCTTCCACCTTCACCAGTTTCTACCTTAGAGACTGTACCCACAGCTACCTCAACACAACTGACCTTGGTCCTGTGGTAGCCGCTCAGCAAGTGGTTTAGCTGCCTCCGTGCCCTCAGAGGTCGGATGTATCGAATCGAGGATTGAGGTTTCGTATCAGGGTGGGGGTGAATGTGAGAGTATGACTGGCCTATTTTATTTTCACCTTTCCCCCTTACTTGGGGCCACAGCATTGAAACCAGTTCTCTAGCACCGATTTCAATACTGGTAAGCATTCCATTAGAAACTAATAAGCTATGTAATTACTGGGCAAGTATATATTGAACTATTTTATTATAAAAATGTCATTTTCATACATTCAACTTCCCTGACAGATATATACTTAGCTATAGACTCCGTCGTCCCCGACAGAAATTCGAATTTCATGGCACACGCTACAGGTAGGTAGGTCAGGTGATCTACCGTCCTGCCGCTGGGTGGCAGGAATAGGAACCATTACCTTCTAGAACCAGATTTTCTCTGTCGCCATATTGTAAACACGTTTGCGGTATCTCCTGACTTGATTTTCGTGTTTCATCGCCATCGATCTTCTGGGCTGTCTTTTGCAGGGAAGTACTGGGTCTTTGGCTCGGCATACGCTTTTATTAACTTTTATTAACTTTTAAATGAATTTGGCTTCAAAAATTTCGAAGAATATATGACGTGTAACTACCAAAATTGTCGGTAGACACTCACATAGTTTGCAAGAAAGGGAAACATAGTTTGCAAGAAAGGGAAATATTAATATTTATCCATTAATACGTGTAATAAGTGTTAGAATTGATTGAGGAAATATACCGACTTTCTACCTTAGGGAGTCAGAAAAGAATATAACTACATACGCTTTCTTTAGAAGTTTTATTGGCTACTCGTACTAACGAGCAGTTAGAGTATTAACAGTACTATTAGTGTTGCATCCTCATCACCTTATTTCACAGAAACTTCAAATTCATAATTGCAATTTGAAGACAAAGGATGTAGCTCAAAATGCGAGCTATTAAAAGGTAAGAAGTGATTACAGTGTTCCCCATTGCAGTGGAGGGTGCGTCTGATCGGCTCTGTCTTGCTCCCAGGTCTAGACCTCTTCCAAACTCACAAGCCCAGAGGAGAAGGAATGTCGAAAGCCGCACGGAGGTTTCAGAGAATCCCCACCGGTCAGGCGTCCCCTCGGCAGATTCTGTAGAACGTCCAAGACTGCCAAGTTCGCCATTGGAAAGGCGTCCTAAAATAGTGGAGGGTGCGTCCGATCGGCTCTGTCTCGCTCTCAGGCCTAGACCTCTTCCAAGCTCACAAGCCCAGAGGAGAAGGAATGTCGAAAGCCGCACGGAGGTTTCAGAGAATCCCCACCGGTCGGGCGTCCCCTCGGCAGGTTCTGTAGTAGCGTCCCAGACTGCCAAGGATAGCCGTTGGAAAGGCATCCTAAAACAGTGTTTTTCGTCATCCGATTCTTCATCGAAAGGAAAAAAGGGTGGAGTTCTGACAAGCTATCGAGACCTTCTAAAAGAAAGACGCCGCTACGAAGATCCTAAGAGAAATGCAACAACAAATATCTTCGTTAATGGGAGTTTTGAAGAAGGATCCTCCCAGGAGAAAGGATCACTTCCTTCCCGTTAAGAAATCCCGTCCGACAGAAGTCTTTGACAGCTCGGACGAGGCGCCTGCCAGGCGCAAAACGCCGACAAGGCGAGAGAATTCTAAAGAAAGGCGCAAAGCGCCTGAAGCGCCTGAAAGGAGGCGCAAAGCGCCTGAAGCGCCTGAAACGAGGTGCAAAGAACCTGAAGCGCCTGAAACGAGGTGCAAAGCGCCTGAAGTGCCTGAAACGAGGCGCAAAGCGCCTGAAGCGCCAGTCTCCAGGCGCTATGAACCAGGATCTTCATCGGAAATGGAGTTAGAGGCGGACCGAGAGGCTCCTCTTTGGGAATTTTCGCAGGATCAGTTTTCACCTGACAGGGTCTCTAGATGTCGCACAGGCGGCCGTAGCCCTTGTCAGGATATGCCTGATTCTGCGAAAGGTGAAAGACATTCGAGGCCTTCTCCTGATAGGGACGGGAGTTGTCGCACAGGCGGCCGTCGCCCTTGTCAGGATAGTCTTAATGCAAGTAAAGGCAAAAGCAAGATCGGCCTTCTCCTATGTCGCACAGGTGGTCGTAGCCCTTGTCAGGTTAGAGTCGGTACTGCTAAAAGCCCTTCACCTTACGAAAGAAGGCGCTCTCCTCCGGTTGCTCATTCTTCTCCCAACTTGATGGACAGGAAATGGAAGATAGATCGGAATTGGAAGCCAATAAGGGGGCAGGTCTCTCAGTTTATAAGACCTTAGTGACCTTTTTTATTGAGAGAATTAGTTCATTACTAGTAAGAGGATATTAAAATCATCCTTCTTCTAAAAAATAATGCAACCAACCATTTACAGAAAGAGTGGCAATCGTTTGGAAATTGAACAAGATTTGTACGAGCTCTTATTCATTGATTAGAGGCTCTTCCAGATAATAAAGGCGTAGAATACAGCCTTATCTCCAAGAGAATAAAAGCTTGAGAAGTTCTCTTCAATCCTCGGTTGTCATTTGCGATCTCTTTCGACTAATACTAATTCGGGTTTATTGACGAAAAGAACGAAAGAGAGTAAGATTTCCATTCTCTCTCTGCATCGGAGAGGAAAGAATGTAGTAAGAAGATTTGGTGTATACGACTACTGAATGACAAGTCATATACAAATACCATAGTTGCCTTTGTGGTTCGCTACAGAATTATCTATATCCTTACAGGACTTCGCTTAAAAGGTTTGTTACGACAATACCTACTCAGCTTCGGTATTTAACAAAGGTTGTTTGGCTTAAATATGCATTATTGAGAGCTTCCTTAGGCTCAAGAATAATTTTATTATATTCCTTCATTGAATGGAGTAACTGGCAACTCAGGAAAATTGCAGCCAGGCAGCGAACGAGATGGCTGTCATTGTAAGCCAATACAGTACCATCCAGTTCTCGGTCATGAGCAGTTGACATCTCTCTCTCCTACAGGATCGAATAGTTAACCGTATCTTCCCCCTACAATCATGGACTTAGCCTCGATTTGAGGGGATTTATAGGCAAACATGAATAACATGGTATTTCGTTTTGCCTAAGGGGATTTTCAATACAAAAGATCCCTTGTAACCTTGCGGTAAATGTAACAGGATTTATGATGAATGGAGACACCAATATGAATTTAATGCAGTAGAGCTATACTATACGTATATTATTTGATGCTCTCATGCTTACAGAAGCAAAATAGTGGACTTGCTAACTTTTTGATATAGCGAGTTATTAATCGAAGGGTTCAGTAACCTCTCTGACAGCAGGCTCGGTAACAGCACGGTTCGTTCCTGATTTCGTTCCCCGTCTAACTGGAGGGGTGTTCGATCCCAAGGAGGGACGAAATGATTTTTTCAAATCAATTTGACTAATTCCACAGCTCTCTCATATCTCAAGGAGCATCGAGAATCTCGCTGTTTCTTCCCTTTCAGAGGGAAGAATCACCTTTGTATATATCTGCTATCAAAGAATGCAGTAAAAGGCTATACTCTGTCTATACAAGGGGAATTTAGAGATAGCAGAGGATTAAGATCTTCGGGACTTATACGCATACCTCAATATGACAAGAGTAGGATATCATGTACTTCGAATGGGATCTTTTGTGGCCTCAGATTCCGTGTTCCGACAAGATGGAACTGCTCCTCATCAAACTTCTTTGAGAAATTTTATGAGGGAATTCTTTGTTTCTCTTGGCCCTAAACGACCAAGAAGACAAGTGAATTTTTTGTGCATTGGCAATCTCGCATCAGATTCAATGGAGACTCGGCAATGGGTTCTTGCCAGCCATAGCTATGTCTGGCCCCCCAACCAAAGAACTAAAAAAAACCCTGTATTCCTGACTCAACGCTTTCAGATAGAAGTTTCGTTGCCCAGGCAGGGTACTTACGTTTTCACCTACAGAAGAAGAGATGGTTTAAACGTTTGCCCACAAAGTCTTTATTTGGGATGCGGATGGAACGGGCTCGAAAAAACAAATTTTGTTTTTTGCTTTCCCAGAAGGTATTCAAGAGCGGGATACAATAAAGAGCTAGAAAATCAGGAGGAAGTCCTTTCCCAATTTCAGCTCGGAGTCTCCTTCGACTTCCAAGCTCCTTCCCTTCCTTCGGACAAGGATAGGAAAAGATTCGCAACGAGGAACTTCTATCTAACAAGTTAAAGAAGATGATCTTCCGTAGCAACGGAAGGATTCAAGAAGGATCCTCCTCGGAGAAAGACTCTTATCTCTCGTACTGTTAGATGTCCTATCGTCTAATGGATGTAGTTTACTACAATCACCTCCCCTTGCCGGAGAGGCCAAATGCTCAAAGTGGAAGAATTTCTTCCACCCTTCTCCAATCTCCTGATAAACTATTGTGGAAGGTTCCAGGACTTCATAGACAATGTAGCGGCAACGCAGGCGCCAAAATGCCAACAGGGCGTAAAAAACGCCAGAGGGCAGACAGTTTCAAGAAACACTGTCATTGTCTGATGAAGAGAAAGAGGGGGCCTCCAACCTAGCGCAGATGCGCTAGAGGCAAACAAATCGGACAGATAAGAGTGTCCGATGTGGACATCACCAGACATCCTCGAGACTCTACCAAGCTCGAAGCTCCAGCAAGTGGAGAGGAGTCAGCCAGGTGCCAAGCGCCAAATAGTGCCAGTCTGGAGCCAGGCGCGAAGCTACTTCCAGGCGCGAGGTGCCAGCCAGGAGTCAGGCGAAAAGCGCCTTCCAGCAGCTAGGTGCCAACCAAGCGTCAGGCGCCAGCCAGGCACGAGGCGCTAGCCAGACGCCAGCCAGGTTCTAGGCTTCATCCTGAAGAGATCCATTTCAAAGAAAGCCCTGGTCTTCTTTGAAACAAGTGTGATTGCTAAAGCACTTCATGAGTAACTTGATGATTCCTTCAAACAGCTGAGAATTAAAAGCGCATGAAGTGCGAGCTTTTATGAATTCTTGTTCTTTCCAGAACAATATGTCATGAGGACATATTAGCTGTCACTTACGGGAGATGCAACTCTGTGGTTGACTTCCCATTTCACGAAGGAGGTCAAGTTGACCTATGAGAGATCCTTCTCTCTTGGTTATACGTGTCTACGGATGCACTGCTGGGATAGGGAGCCAACACTGAACCTTAACTAGTGAGTTTAAATTTATTTAACGTGGTGTTTTTTTCTTTGGGTTTGAAAGGAGTTTGGGGATAACTCTTTTTCAAATTAAGCACTAACCCTCGTGTTAGGATCAGGTGATTGGGACCGGTGTTGTGCTTCTTAATTATGCCACTGGGCATAGGTGTATTGTCATGTAAGTGGATAAGACCCCATTGACAAATGACCATTAGATTCTGTCGAGTAAGTGGATAAGACCCCATTGACAGATCTACAAGAACTCTTAGCCATAGGTCACATCCTCGCTGAGGCTCTTGAGACGAAGCAGATTCCTAGCAATAGCTAGGAAGTCAACCCTTTGTCTAAACACATAGGAACCAAGGTTTTATTTATTTATTACCTACAACGTATGTTGTTTACCTGTCTAATCAGTGAATAGCTGTCTCTTACCCTCCACCAAAGGGTGCCAATCAGCTAAGTATATATCTGTCAGGGAAGTTGAATGTATGAAAAAAGAGGATTTTGACGAAGGAAAAATCTATTTCTGGGTGATTGGCTCGTGTCGCCCTAGTGAAAGGATCCTTAATATCATTCTTTCTAGGTAAAATTAGCCTAAAATTACAGAGAAAAATAAAATTAAGAAAATGTCAGTAAACTGACTCGCTCACTCTTAAAAAAAGAAGTGTCGGTATGATAAAGGGGCGAGTGTGGAACACTACCACGAGCCAAACACCAATTAGAACTTCCTGTCAGAATCCCCCCAAGAGAGAGGCTGATACCAACTGCGATGCCAGCCTCTTACTACTACTACTAGAGGACGCCACGGACAGCAGCGCCCCTAGCGGACATCCTTAAATAAAACAGTTAAATACATCTTGTCCTGCAAGGGGGGGAAAAAAAAACAAAAATATAAAAAAAAAGGGGGGGTTTCATAGGGCGACACGAGCCAATCACCCAGAAAGAGATTTTTCCTTCGTCAAATCCTTTTTCTGGGCTCAGCTCGTGTCGGCCTATGAAAGAGTACCAGAGAAACAGACAAGATGAAAAAGGAACAATGAAAAAACAATTAAAAAAATGATGGATATAATATAAGTAAATCAATTACAGCATACAAATTAAGCACTTAAACTAACTTATTTTAACAGTAAAATAATAAAAGTTAGTAAACTTAAAGTACTTAAATGGTAATTAAAGTAAATTACAAAGATGCATGTAAAATAAGGATTGGGATTTACTTAACAAAATACAAAATTCCAAAATATATACACCCATGTGTCCTACCCTAGTATAAAAATAAGGGTAGGTACACTGAAAAATCCACCTCATCAATACAATTATTTCAAAATATATACAAACACATTGTGACTGAAGTTCATCATTAACATAAAATGGTGTATATACAAACATATTGTGTCCTACCCTAGCATAAAAATAAGGGTAGGTACACTGAAGTACATTATCAGTACAAATGTGGATGTCCCTGAGCAAAAAAATAAGGGACAAACCACTATATGATATAACGGCTAAGGCTATGATGTTGAGTAGCCTGACGATAGGGTGAGGCATGTTGGTTTATGTAGGTAGAAAGGAGACCTGGATCTATACTACAACCTACTAAACAGTATCGAGGGGAAACTATGTTTTCCCGCTGCTACTACTGCTGAAACTTTTAAAGATTCCCAAAGGACTTTAAATATGCCGTTAAAGACTGTCGGGGATTTCCCTCCAGTATAACTTTCTAAGATCCTCAAAGTCACTATGTTTGGAAATAATTAATTGAGGTGGCTACTCCCCTGATATCATGTGCTTTTGGAATGACTCAGGGTTGGCTTGTTTAATGAAGTAAAGGATTTGCTGTCTAATGCCTTTAACTGATAAAGTACCAAACCTTTTTCTCTCATGAAGAGAGCACCTGAGGATCTAGAAGAAGTACGAGATAGAAAGGCTCTAAGAGTTGATACTGGGCAGAGAGAAGGATCCTGCGGAAGATGGGATCAACTTCCCAAGGGGCCCACCTTGCAAGAGGATCTTCATTTTGGCTAAAAAGCTACGATCCGGAGCAAGTAGAACTCTCCTGATGGGAGGAATTCCACATGACCCGCATCCCTGGATAGAGCCGACATTCTGAAATTTTCGAGCTCCTGAGGCTATTCTTAATAAAATACTGTCTTCCTCAGGAGCATTATAATGTACAAGATGAGTTGTCAGTATCTGAAGCTAGTTTGAGGACGTCATTTAAGAACCATGAAACTGTAGTAGGCCTCTGGGAAGGTCTAAGTCTAGCACAGGCTTTAGGGATAGATGTGAAATAAGATTCAGTCAAATCTATCTGAAAACCTACTTGAAAGATTTTCTTCAAAGCCGATTTATGAGTGGTAATCGTGCTAGCTGCTAAACCTTTTTCAAATAAGGATCTGAAAAAGGATATAGCAAAAATAACTGGTCTGGTTGTAGTGTTCGATTCTCTCAAGAAAGATGCTAATTTTTTAACAGCTGAGTCATATTGTCTAATGGTTGACTCTCTCTTATCCTATTCATCAGGAAGAGAATATTCTGTGGATCAATGTCAGCATCTTTATTAGCCGCAAACTTCATGAAGTCCATAAAGTTAGGGGTCTGGGAGAGGTTCCTGAGGAACGCGAACACAGTCCTCATTTGTACTGATTGTGATAGTTTGGGATTGGGGATCCGTTGAGGTCGGAGACCCAATTCCAAGAGAAGAGATACCAGTTGCTCTTGGGAGGGCCAGTCCGGTGCAATCAGAGCTACTATCCCTTTGAAAGACCTTAGTTTTGTCTAGGACTTTCAAGAGAAAGATTCACTGGAGGGAAAAACATAAATTCTCCTCCACTGATTCCAATCTAACGACAGGGCGTCCGTGGCATAAGCCAGAGGGGTCCAGGTTGGGGGCCACATAGCAAGGGAGCTTGTGGTTCGCTTGTGAGGCGAAGAGATCCCCTTGGAGACCCTGGGACCTCCGGCTACCCACTGGAATGACCCGACTCCAGAGACCACTCTGATTCCAGAGGAACTGACGGACAGAGCGTCCTGCTATCACATTCTACTCCTGCCAGGTGAGTGGCAGACAGATGCCATTTGTGTTTGTTTGCTAATGCAAAGATGGCTATCATGACATGGTTCACATGTTTGGATTTGGACCTCCTCTGTTGATGCAATGAACTACCACTGCACTGTCCAAAACTAGCCTTAGATGCAGACTTCTTCGGGGGAAGCAGTCTCTCAGAGTAAGAAATACTGCCATTGCTTCCAACACGTTTATGTGGAGCTGGCGAAATTGAACTGACCAAGTCCCCTGAACCTGTTTGAACTGAGAGATACCCCCCACCCCCCCACCCGGACAGGGATGCATCCGTGTGAATGGTTAGCACCGGGAGGGGATATTGAAGGGGTACTTTCTTGGCTAAGTTCTTTACTTTTGACCAAGGCCGTAGTTGGTTGCGAAGGATCTGTGGAATTACTGACAACTTGTCTCGATATTTGGAGTTTGCTTTTGACCGCCAAATTCGATTTATATCTTTCAGCCTTGCTTTTCAGAAGGATATCTGTTACCGAAGCAAACTGAAGAGACCCTAGGATTCTCTCCTGGTTTCTTCTTGACGTTTGTTTGCATTTGAGGAATTGCCTGACAGATTTTGCTATTTCCTTCCGTTTGGCCACTGGAATTGATAGTATTGTGGGAAGACAAATCCCATTGGATTCCTAGCCACTGAAAACGAGATTCCGGAGTAAGTCTGGATTTCGTTTTGTTTATCTGGAACCCCAGATGTTCCAGAAAGTGAACTACCTTTTTTGGTAGCCTTTCGAGACACATTCCTCGACTGTTGGTGCCCAGATCAACCAATCGTCGAGGTATGCCGCTACCATGATTCCCTGAGCTCTCAATTGTTGTACAACCACTTCTGCTATCTTTGTGAATACCCTGGGGGCTACATTCAGACCGAAGGGCATCACTTTGAATGAGAATGTCTGATTTCCTAGCCTGAATCCTAGGAATGGGCGGAAGTGCCTGGCTATAGGGATATGATAGTATGCGTCTGTAAGATCGATGGAGCATGTGACGGCTCCACGCGGAAGTAAGGTCCTTACTTGCGAGAGGGTAAGCATCTTGAACTTGTCGCAGCGAATGAAAGAGTTTAGCTTGACAAGTCTAAGATTACCCTTCTTTTTGTTGAGCCTTTCTTTGGCACGCTGAATAAGCGCCTTGAAATTTTAGATGTTTGACTCTCGCAATAGCTCCTTTCTGAAGGAGTTCTTCCGCGTAATCTATCAATTCCTTTGACGGTACCTGATGAAATGATTTGATTGGAGGGGGATCTTTGATCCAACTCCAGCCTAATCCTTTGGACACTATGCTCTGTGCCCAATTGCTGAACCCCCACCTGTGGCGGAAGAGGAACAGCCTCCTCCTACCTGGGGAGCCTCATTGCTGATGGGCGGGTTGGCCACCACGCCCTCCTCTGAACTGTCTACTCCTCGTGCCCCTTCCTGCGCCACGCTGACGAAAGTAACCTCTCGCCCTACCTCTCGGTTGAGAGTAGCCTTGAGCCTCATAGGCAGGGTTGAAGGCCGGCGAGATAGCGTAGGAAGTGGATGGTTGAGATTGCTGGGGCACCAGGAGGAAAGGTTGGTTTCTGTTTAGAGGTGGAAGGTTGTCCCTGTTGGGTAACTGGGACTGCCTGCACAAATTGCTGCTGTTGTTGGAGTTTTTATAAGGCTGGAAACCTCTTACCAGCCTTCTTTGGTTTCTTGCCAGCAGTGGGAACGGATTCCTGTTTCCTCTTTGAGGAAAAGGAACCAACCCCACCTAGCTCTAAGGCTCTGGTTGAGTTCTAGCAGCTTCGTGGTGGACCTCGTTCACTGCGGACTACTGGGAAGAGATCCGCCTCCCCACATGCTTGCAGCCAAGAGTCTATTAGGCTCATGCCTGATTGTGCACTCTTGTAGGACATGCTTCCGGCAGTTCCTCCTAGCCTGGAAGAAGTCAAAAGCGTCCGTCAGAACCGTCTGAAACTGAGATTTCGCCAGAATCTTGAACAGGCGGTTCCGAAGCGTAGGAAAGAGCAGCCATTTCTGTAATGATGAGGGAATTGAGGGACCTGCCAAACCTAGTTCGCGCATCGAACTCTGCCTGGATTAGGGAATCCGGCAGCCTAGGTAACTTCTCACCGAACTGGTCCATGGCGCAGTCCGGCTTGAGTTTACCCAGCGTGAATGTAGCTGGCAGGTTTTCCCACAATTCTCCGAAGGCGGGGAAGAGGGGAGAAGTAGACTCCGCCTCCCTCAACTGTGGAATGGGCTCATCCTTGAGGACTGCCTGAAGAGACTTCTCCACCAATTTCGTGGCGAACGGAAGAGAGACCTCCTCTTTCCGTCGCGAAAATAGTGAAGGGACTCTTGTAGGCCTGGAGTCTAGTGTTAGTACACTCCCAATCCTCAAGGCAGTGGAACCCATTCCCGCTGGGCGTGATCTCTACTGTAAAGAACTGACTCCTTAGAGATTTTGTCTTCTCTCGTGAGAAGCCGTTGGCGTCAGCCTAGCATACCCGATGAAGGCTGCGACAGACCCGGAGGGTAGAACTCGAAGTCCTCAATCCTTCGAGTTCCACACTCCGGGATAGAAATCATTCCGTCCTTGAATGGAGCGTAGGCAGCTACTCTCCATGGGTTCTCCATAGAGAAAGCTGGCAAGGAGTCATAAGGTGGAAGTTGGAGAATCCCCGTGCTAGATGCAGGGGAGACTGGGGGAGGAAGCCTGAGCTAGCCCAGCTACTCGGTCCTTCATTCTCTCTCATTCTATTAGAAAGAAGATCCTGGATTGACTGTCCAGTTTTGAGGACAGACTGTTTGACAATTGGGCAAACATCTGCTCGAACCGCGTTCCCAGTGCGGAAATTTGGGAGCCTACTAGCACGACCCCACCTGTTCCATACCCCTGCTGAGACAGTAGATGGATCGCAGGTGCTGGTGCTTGCTATACCCCTGCCGGCATAGCCGGAGTGGAAGCAGCGGAGGCGGGAGAAGGCAGTGACTCGGTGGGAGTGCGAGCCTTCTCCTTCGAAGCCTTGCTTCTGGAGCTCTTCGATTGGGAAGAGCCCGGCTTTGCCTTCACCGCATCGGCATAGGAAGCCGACGACTTCCTAGCCGAAGAAGACGAAGACGACTTCCTAGAAGTCGACTTAGATAAGGTCTTCGGTTCTCTCTTCCCTTCTCCTTAGGAGGTACAGAGAGACGGCGGGAGAGCGAATAAGGGATCTCAGATCCCCGCAAAGCCTTGGAAAGAAGCGGAAGAAGACGGGGACAGGAGAAGATCCAGGAGCGCCCAAGGAAAGACCTTGGGCGCCCGACATACCTACCTCAACCAACAAATCCTCCCCACCTACCGCCATGGGCTCTAGGTTAAGGTCCAGGGCAGCGACGTCCGGAACCGACTCCTGTGAGGCTACGACCCAAACGATTGCCTGGAGGTCTTGCTGAATGGAGGCTATCAGTGGGGCAGCGGACAAGGGGTCGACGTAACCGTTCGACTTGCCCGCGGGGAAGATCTGGATGGCCAGCTTCCTATCCAAAATGTAGGGCTGGCCCTTGGCGGCGTTTTTCCCAAAGCCGCCCACCCACGCTCTTCAGGGTGGCTTGAGGGCGACTTCCCTCACACCGCTAGCCTGAAAGAAAGGTGAGATTAGCTGCCAATTGTGGAAAGAGGTTAACAAACTTACGACTAGAAGTTGTTAGTAAAAGCATAAGTAAGTCTATAATGGACTTACCCCATCTCCCAGCTGACCGACTAGGTCGTAGCATATAGCGCAGGCCTCAGGGTGCCAGACGATCAACTCGTTGAACGACGTGGCACAAGGGGCGTGGGACCTGCACTCGTCATGTCCACAGGGGTCGTAAAGCGTCGCATTACAAGCTGGGACCTGGCAGTTGGTAGCCTGTAAGTGAAAAAGTACATGAGTACCAAGTAAACACTTACAGTCTAACATATGCTCCGCTGGTGCCGGAGCGATAAAGTTAGATAAACCAGAGCCCCGCCAAAATACGTGTGGTAACCAGGTTGGAAGATAGGCTATGGCTCCGCCGATGGCGGAAGCACAAGAATCAACCAACTAGGAGTGGTGGTAATGGAAACCACGACGGAAAAAGGCGGGGATGGTTGATAAAATAATAATAACACACAATTCATTGCAAAATATCTTAGAATTAGGGTATATATCCTTAAAATAACAAAAATAAAACAACTTCTCTCCGCCCGTCTACTAGAAGAGTGCGTAGGTAAGGGTAAGCTCCCTTCCGGTAACGGCGGAGAGATATAAGGATATAGTAGGCAAGCAACCGACCACTCGTAGTGCCCACCCTGACCGCTAGCGAGCCAGTAACCTATAACCAAAGGTGCCCCGGCTGCGACGGAAGGCTCCTTTCGTATCGTAAGGGAGGTGGCTGAGCAACTGGGGAGGGGAGGAGGAAGGTCTCGGCGAAACACGGCGGGAGCGAGAAAAAGGGGGGGAGGGATGGCCTACTCCTCCCCGCCTCACCGACTACCCGCATGGAGACCCGGTACCTCAGAGTGGTCGCCCTATACCCCCCGCTGAGAGGACCCCTGGACACCTCCGAAAGTGTGAGAGAAGGCGATGAGGTTGTTATAACAACCAAGGGGTCCCCCAGCTCCTCCCTATATCAGAGAGGGAGGGAAGGGGCAGGGTAAGGTGCTATGGGACACGTGACCGCAAGTGGCCTAGGCCGCGAGCAACACAACCGTGGAAGGGCCACGTGAACCAAGCTGTACCAAAACATGGAACAAGCACCTAGGCTAGCCTAACACCCTAAATAAGTAAATAAAATTACATCGAAAGGTGGAAGAGACACTTTTAGTAAAAGAGAAAGAAGCCCAGGAGGAGGCAGACTGTTCCAAAAAACAGTAGCCTACTCGGAGCCAGCGATAGCCGATGTAGAAGCAAGAGCCGGGATGCTGGGCCGGAAATAATCAATAAATAGCCCTAAATACCAAGCTAAGAGAATGGTAGGAGGGCTGAACTAGCTAAAACTCGATGTAAAACAATGAATGTGATAACGTAAGCCCATAAGTATAAGAAGTCCCAGTATGGAGGACCGGGAATTCTTACGAGGCGGCATGGCCGCCACGAGACAACCGGGGAACCGTATATGACCTATTAAGAGGAAAATACTGGTACCCGGAAGATAAAACTATGATAAAATGTTACTTATGAGTTACTTAACTTAGCCGTGGCAATAGCAGAGCGTTCCATCGTAGATATTACGAAAAAAATCCAAAAAAGGGGGCGAGCACAAGAAATGGCGACTTGTCGCTAGCGCTAAAATTTAAGGATGTCCGCTAGGGGCGCTGCTGTCCGTGGCGTCCTCTAGTAGTAGTAGTAGAGGCTGCATCGCCCGTTGGTATCAGCTCTCTCTTGGGGGGATTCTGACAGGAAGTTCTAATTGGTGTTTGGCTCGTGGTAGTGTTCCACACTCGCCCCTTTATCATACCGACACTTCTTTTTAAGAGTGAGCGAGTCAGTTTTACTGACATTTTCTTAATTTTATTTTTCTCTGGTAATTTTAGGCTAATTTTACCTAGAAAGAATGATATTAAGGATCCTTTCATAGGCCGACACGAGCTGAGCCCAGAAATGATATTGTTATTGTACAATAAAGTTTCATACATACTTACCTGGCAGATATATACGATAAATTGCCCACCCAGCCTCCCCGCAGGAGACAGGTGGAAGAGAAAATCTGGTTCTAGAAAATAATGGTTCCTATTCCTGCCACCCAGCGGCAGGACGGTAGATCACCTGACCTACCTACCTGTAGCGTGTGCCGCAAAATTCGAATTTCTGTCGGGGACGACGGAGTCTATAGCTAAGTATATATCTGCCAGGTAAGTATGTATGAAACTTTATTGTACAATAACAATGTCATGTTAGCATACATGAAGGTTTTTTGACTGAATGTAAAAAAAAAAAAAAGTAGGATTTTACATACGTTGATTCAAAAGATTGTGAGGTAGCCTAAAATCTTTATTGTTCAAGTCAGTAAGTAGCTATACCATGATTTTGAGCAGTTGCATTATTGAAAAGGGTCTTCTTATGCCAGTCAACACCTATTGGTCCAATTGTTCATGTCCACAGTCTAAGAGAGCGCTCATGGGCCTACTGGTTTGTCAGCTTTTCTTTGGTGAAGAGTCCAGTTTTTGTTGTAGGGAAGCTTCATCCAGGAATTTATATATTTATTTATTTATTTATTTATATTTTCTTTTTAAGAACCCCCCTTCAGTGGCTCTCTGTGAATTTAAAGATCTAATGTCAGTGGAGTTTTCTGTAGGATTCACTCATTAGGCGAGGCAGTTCCATCTGTTGTGGTTGTGGCTTGCTGGTTGCTTAGGATCAGGTAAACAGTCAAGTAGATCACTTTCCTACTACTGGTTGAGTCAGTGCTGCCTTTTCTTTTGATATGTTCATGTACTACTGTCCATGGACAGTTTATGTACAGATAGGGGGGCTTCATACCATGTGTATTGCTTGTGATCTTACCACGCTTTGCCTTGCCTTTAACTTGCTACCACCCCTGGTGTCACCTTCACATAGGATCGTAGTCCTCCTTGTCTACCGTTGTCAAACCAGACTCCTCTCAGTCACTGTGGTAAAAGGTTAGCTGCCTGGAACCAGTCATCCACAGGACTGTTGTTCCACAACAAAGTGTATTGGTAGGTATCATGTCCAGTACTGGAATGTTGGAATCACCCTTGTGCTTGTTAGTTGTAGGATTTGTGGCAAAGCTCAGGACTTGTCAGTTTGATAAAAGATATGAGCATGTGCTTCCTCTCCTTGGGATCTTTGGTGGCCCAGATAAGGGTCTTATAAGTGGGTATGAGCCATGTAAGCTACCAATTAAAACCTGACCTATGACATGAAGAATGTTGATGCCTCTTGCTGATGCTAGCAAACAGAAGCAGTAGGTTTATAGAAGTACCCCTTTCTTTCTAACTTTGTGATGTTTCAATTGTTACACTTCAACATACTGTATATATTTGTAAAAGTGACAAAAATTCATTTATTATCTAAATGTAACAGGCATACCAATCAAGTACCATGGTGGAGATTTGGTACCTATTCTGTAAACAGAACCTGAATGTGACATGAATGAACGGTACAGTCAGTATCAACTTTAGTTCCCTTGAGAGCTGAACAGTCACAGTGTCAATTGTTGTTTCAAAACCAGGTCATGTATTGGATCATGGCTAGTGCAGAAGCCAGATAAATAATAATTCCACTAGGGTGGAAGTTATTCCCAAGGTTAATGAATTTGATATTAAAGGATATTTGTGGCTTAGTACTTTTGAATATGAAAAAGCCACATCTCTGTATGTATGTGACAAAAATTCATGTTAATGAAGTAACATCTTATACAGTAACAGGTTGTTGTCACAGAGTAAATACCTCTGTTATATCTAGGAACAAATGCAGTGCTACTGCAATTGGCTTCTTTGTTAGTGTGATTCCAAAAATCATACTTGTAGCAAAATAAAGTTTATATTGTCAATGAAAGATGTGTGTGTGTGATATCATCCCAGTAATGTAAATTAAAATGCATTGTATCTGTTAAGGTAAGGTATTATTATATTGTTGAATGAGGTCATTGGACTCTCTATCTTTAGTTTTACTTATATCACACACAAAAGCTCGAAATGATAAAATTGGCAAGTGATTATAGTATCCAGAAGGTCTAGTTATAAATTTGTAGAAGGCTTTTCACACAGCTTATTCTCTTGTACTGGAATCATCATTTAATATAAAATAGTTGTAAAAATAAATATTTATTTTCAGTGCTGTATGGCAACGAGGTGGTGAGAGTGAAGTCATAATAATATGCCACAGTGGAATGCTGCTGCGGTATTCGCTGCATTTTGATACAGGTCTCTCATGTTCATTGCAGCTGTCTGCTCCTTCACTTCTTTCACTGATCAGAGAAAAAGATTCCAGTAAGTTAAGTGTGGTCCAGTGTGTAATGTATGTTGGATAGATTGTTAAGTATTGAATGTTACCGCGAAGCATGTTGAGTACTTAGTAATATTACTTCAGAATGTCTTTCACTGGTTGGAACATAGTTATAATAGCATTCTTTTAACAGCTAGATTTATTACAATAGATAAATTTTCAAGGTAGAAAGTTATATAGATATATTTGTACTTGAAGGAAATTGTTCTGGTAACTATATATACATATATAGTTATACCGGCAGTCCCCGGTTATCGGCAGATTCGGTTAATGGCGATCCGGTCTTATGGTGCTTGTCCAACGCCATAAAATCAGCGATTTATGGTGCCATAATGGACAGTTTTGGTTATTGGTACCCTAAGATGCTGATAATAGAGTTATGGTGTCATAATATACCTAACAGAGGCACCATTAACCAAAACTTGGCTCCATTTAAAATCAAGTTTTTGTTAATGGCAGTTTTGCTTATCAGCACCCCGCCGAGAACAGAACCCCTGCCGATAATTGGGGACTGTCTTTAGTACATACAGGCAGTTCCCAGTTATTGGCGATCCGATTTTGTGAGGCTTGTTTAGCGCTTAAAAAGGGATTTTGATGAAGGAAAAATCTATTTCTGGGGGAAGACCTGTGTCGCCCGGTGAAAAGTTCCTGTAGCTCACTTATCTAAGTATAAATAGATTCTAAATATACCAGAGAAAAAAGCTAGCATGGTGTGCTGAGGTTACTATCCTCGCGCGAGCACCCAAAGGGTGTCAGGTATAAAGTACAAGGCGAGTGGAAGCCACTATTCACAGGTCTTCTGCCAATTAGAGGATTCCTTTCCTAAATCCTTCTCCTGGAAAGAGCTGTTGCAAAGGCCTCTCCTCCCTCTCGCTTCTGCTACTACTACCCGATCCGCGCGCCATCTGCATGCCTGGATTAGACACCTTAGCTTGGATTGGTTAAGGGTGGGAAATTAATTAGAAGGGATGAGTTCACCAGGCGACACAGGTCTTCCCCCAGAAATAGATTTTTCATTCGTCAAAATCCCTCTTCTGGGTTCGACCTGTGTTCGCCGGTCATTTCATGAGCAGCTGAGTTTTTTTAGAAAATTGGCTAATTTCTTAACTGCCGAATCATATTGCCTGAGCGTTGATTCTCTTTTATCTGATTCTATGAATAAGATGTTTAGTGGATCAATACAAGCGTCCTTTTGAGCTGCAAACTTCATTCATAAAGTTCATAAAGTTAGGGCATTCAGAATTCTTGAGGAAGCTGACACAGTCTGAGTTTGTACTGTCTGTGTAAGTTCTGGTCGAGGGATCTGTCTGGGTTGGAGCTTTAATTCTAGAAGAAGCAGGAACCAGTTGCTCTTTGGCCAGTTGGGTGCTACTAATGCTACTTGTCCTGTGAAAGATCTTAGCTTGTGCAGGACCTTCATCAGAAGATTCACCAGTGGAAAAAGATAAATCTTCTGCCAATTGTTCCAATCTATGGACATCGCATCCGTGGCGTACGCCAGAGGGTCCAGGTTGGGTGCCACATAACACGGTAGTCTGTGGTTGGCTTTTGTGGCGAACAGATCTACCTGAAGGTCTGGGATTTGCTTGCAAATCTACCGGAATGACTTTCTGTCCAGGGGCCACTCCGATTCCAACGGAGTTGTCCTGGAAAGTGCGTCTGCGATAACATTTCTTACTCCCACCAGGTGAGTTGCTGACAGGCACCAATGGTTTTTCGTCGCCAATGAGAATATCGCAATGAATACGTGATTCAGTTTGCTTGCCTTGGAGCCGCCTCTGTTTATGCAATGGACCACCACTAGACACTCCGAGACTATTCTCACATGACTGTTCCTGGCCGGAGCTAGTTGTTTTAAGGTTAGGAAAACTGCCATAGCTTCTAGAATATTGATGTGGAACTGACGGAACATACTCGACCATGTTCCTTGTACCTTCTTGTATTGTGAATATCCTCCCCAACCGCTCTGTGATGCATCTGTGTGGATGATTAGAGACGGTGGAGGGAATTGCAGTGGTACTGACTTGGCTAGATTCCGGTGTTTCGTCCATGGATGAAGCCTCTCTGTCAGAATAGGTGGAATTATTGAGATCTTGTCCCTGAGCCTGTCGTTGGCTCTCTTTCTCCAGACTCTATTGATGTCTTTCCATCTGACTTTTAATAGGACGTCTGTTACTGAAGCAAACTGTAGTGAACCTAGGATTCTCTCTTGGGTACGCCGAGACACCTTTTTGTTCTTGAGGAACTGTCTTGTAGCCGCTGCTATCTCCTTGGTCTTCCTGGGTGGAAGAGATAGCTTGTGTGTTATAAGGTCCCATTGGATTCCCAGCCATTGGAAGTGGGAGGCCGGAACCAACCGAGATTTTTCCTTGTTTATCTGAAACCCCAGAATTTCTAAGAAATTTATCACTTTGGCTGTTGATTTGCGACATTCTTCGACGCTGGTTGCCCAAATGAGCCAGTCGTCTCGATAGGCTACTAACATAACTCCTTGAGTTCTTAGTTCCTGAACTATCGTCTCTCCTAGTTTGGTGAATACTCTGGGTGCGATGTTGAGCCCGAATGGCATGACTCTGAATGAGTAAGTTTGGTTTCCTAGCCTGAAGCCTAGGTTTGGAGAGAAGTTCCTTGCTATTGGAACATGATAGTAAGCGTCTGTAAGATCTATAGAGGTGGTGATGGCCCCACAGGGAAGTACCTCCGAGACTGTCAACATGCGGAACTTGTTGCAACGAATGTACGAGTTGAGACGAGACAAGTCCAGAATTACAACTAATTCTGTGTCGGGCACTCATTTGCGAGTCCCCGAGTGCACGTAAATCTTCGGATTTGCTTGCATCCAGAGTCAGTAACGCTAAGTCCGCCCACTGTCACGACTTGGGCACGGAGTGGAAGAAAGGAGTGAGTCGCTCAGGTGACTCACACCTTGCCGGTGATCGCTCTTACGGTGATTGCTCGGTTCCCAGGGTTGACATGACGGTCCTGTGGGACCGTGCACACACTGATACTAGTAGGGGGTCCCCCGTTCAGTCCTCGTGAGAGGTTTCGGCCTCAACGAGGACTTGGCTGGCCAGAGGACAGTACCAGCCCTCTTCAGTCAGGTGCGCTTGACCCCACCCAGACGACAGTCACTTTCACGTGACCAACCGGTCTTGGTAGTGGCAAACGTTTCGCCTGCCGTACAAGAGTTTTGTACCCCTCTTCGGGAAAGGTTGATGGCTGCCCGTGACTCGCTTCTCCTGCTAGTTCTGCTAGCAAGGCAAGCGAGAGTGTCCAGTCTTGCTCACCTGTTCCCTCTGCTTCCTATGGCTATGCTGGGAAGGGCAAGGTGAATAGGAGGGATCCTGCAGAGTGCTCTCTGCAGGATTCAACATTGGGGGACTACATTCCTGGAGGGATCTGAGGGTCATACCAGATGTATGTCCATGTATTGAGGAAGGATCGTATGTCAAATATGGAGACTATGTCTCCCTGGCTTTTTCTGTCCTTTGGACGGATTTCAATTCGCAGTCCCCTATGGGTTCTTGCATTTTTGGAGCCTCGAGTGTATATTTTGTTGAACTGTACTCACATTCCAGTCTTGAATGCTTGCATTTAGGACAGGTTTTTATATCTGTTCCTCCTTGATTTCTGCTGGAGTCGATGAGGGCCCCCACCCTGATGATCGTTTGACGAATTGTTCCTACATGATATACAAACCCTTACATGAGGAATTACTTTCAGCGTAGGCTGGAATTACGGCCATTAAATTCTTGAACAAGGTGGTTAGGCAGTAACTACCGTCTGGTAGGTGGTTAGGCCCACTTGCCCTGATGTAAACACTCCACTTTGCTTTTGGCCGTCTTCTGATGAAGATGTTTGTTTGCAAGCTCTTGCTGACTAGCCTTAATCATTTTCCAGGTGGGATCTTTAATTTTGTTTATTTTGAAAAAATATGTGTATACTGTGTTTGATATTTAATATTAATAATTAAGTGACTTTAATAATTAATATGCAAACCCACTTTTTGTGATAGCCTTGATAGCTGCCTTTCTACTTTGTTAATGGTCGGCGGAAAGGATATGCCAACATCTTTATTAGTACATATTTTCTTCCTTTAACGTTAGGACAAGACATGTATTCATCCAAAATTTACGCTTATGCTTTGGAAATTACCAAGGGGAACTTCGGAAGTTTGTCCTTTGTTTCTTCTGGTAATTCCTCTTCTCCTTTGTCCTTTTGCTAGCTATCGGATGAAGATAGAAGAGAGGGCATGTGGTGTTGGTGTTTGGGGGACCTCTCATTTTGGAGGGCGGTGCCCTTGGATGCGAGAGGAGTATCCTTATTACTTTAAAAAATATTTTCTTTCTCTTACAGGCTAACAGTGGTGATAGTGATTACAGCAGTAGATGGTGGGATATCTCCCATTCCGTGAGGGTGCGGACCCAGGCAGATTGATAACTGTCTCCTTCTTGACTTTGTCTACCCTGACTAGCGCATCTTCGGCTAGTCTAGCGTAGCCTGGAAAGGGAAATTGAAGGCCTGCCGGGAAGAACTCAAAGTCTTCCACCGGTCGGGTTCTTCAACCTTCAATGGTAAGCTTGCCCTCTGAGGAAGGGGCGTGCAGAGCCAACCGCCACGGGTTGCTGTTTTCAAATGGCGGAAGCTTAGATGCGTCCGGCACCGTCAAGGACTGCGGTGTGGTTCCGGACTGGAGGAATCCGGACACTAATTCCTCCTGGGCCTGTAACCTCTGGGTCAGCGACAAGATATATTGACCCAAAGTCTCTAGACCTGAGGCGAGCTGAGTGGACATCGATTCCAGTCTCGAGTCCACTACTTCGCTCATCTTCTGCATGAGAAGATTCCCGAAAGCCTCCTGGTCGAAGCCAGACTCCGCCCGTCTGGCTTTGGAAGACAGCTCTCGACCCCTTGAGTGGGGGAGTAGCCCTAGCCAAGGAAGTCGAAGGCTTGGGAGCCGATGACAACCTTGCGTAGTCTGCCGGGGAAGGCTTGGTTGGTTTAACCACCTTTGGCAGGGATCTCGTCTTCCAGGCCTTGACCTTGGGGATTACTAAGGCCGATCTATCCCAAGTGGGGGCGGACTTCGTAGGAAAGCCCTGGAAGGGAGAAGGAGAAGAAGGAGTAGGACTGAAAGGAAGACTACCTGCCTCACTTACCTCCCTACCTACCCCCTGTTCCTCCGTGGCCATAGGCTCTTGGTGAAGACTAATGGCTGCCACTTCTTCTGTGACGATGTCACACAAGCCCTCTTGGGCCTCCGGGGGGTGTTGAGTCTCCTGGTGGATGCCCTCAATAATGGGAGCCGCCACTGCCGCTGGTACTACTGCCGAAAACAGAGCGTTGGGGTAAAGAAGAGAACACAGCTCTTCTGACAGGACGTAAGGTTGGCCGGACTTCGCGTTCCTTCCGAAGCCCCTACCCAGGCCTTAAGGGACGCCATCGAAGAGGTCTTGAGTGCCAAATTAACCTGTAAAAAATCATCAAATTAGATTGCCCAATGTCGAGGAATTTTCCTCAAAGTCAAAGTGTAACAAAAATTTCACAGAAACAACGAGGTGAGTACGTTACCTACCGACTCGTCTGTTATGATCTTTACCAGGTCGTAGCGCACTGTACAGCCTTCCGGGTGCCAAACCATACTTCTGTCCAAAAGAATGGCGCAGTTGGCATGGGATTGGCAGACCTCATGCCCGTAAGGCCTGTGCAGGACGGCCGGACAACCCGCTACCTGGCAATGGACCATCTGTAAGTTGAAAAAGCAAATGAGTATCATCATATAACGCTGCCGGAGTTCATTCCGGCGGGATGAGTACACTTCAACTAGGTACTTAGCCAGTTAAAGGCGAAATTGGGTATAATTTTCAACTTACTTATAATTAATAAAGCTCTGGATGTCTCCGCCTGGTCTGGAGTCCATACTTGGGATCGGCAAAGCTATAACAAGCGGAGAGGGCTTGATACGAGCAGAACAGGGGAATAAGGTAAGACCTAAGCCTGAGTCTGATTGCATCGAAGCAGAGTTATGCAACATAACCAATTGTAGGCACATTCTCTGAGCCCCGTTCCGTCCCCACCGGAGTGGGGAGCAGCGATAGCATAGGAGATGGAAAACAGAGCGGCGGGAACAACGGCACGATAAACTCTGGTGTATACTTTCTGGCGTGTGTGATGGTAGACCGCACTACGCCGGAACAAATACGGGTCCGGAGACATACCATCAGAGGCTAAATAAAACATACCCTAACATGATCTCTCAAAGACTTCACCAACTCCGGAGTCCATAACCTCGTTATCATAACAGTAAAAGCCGCCAGGGAGGGGCTGATACAAGCAGAACAGGGAAAATAGGTAAAACCTAGGCCTGAGTCTGATCGCATAGGGGAAGAGAAGCAATTCTAAGGTAATTAGAACGCAGCTCTAACCCCAGGTCCGCCCCCACATGAGTGGGGAGGCAGTGACAACACAGAGGAAAATAGACAACAGACTGGCGGAGCAGTGGCACATACAATCCGGCGTACAACCTACTGGCTGGTGTGATGGTAGACCCCACCTGGCCAGAGGATCCACAGGCCTGGAGACATGCCAAAAGAGATTACAAAATTACTAATCATCCAATCTCCTCTGACTAATCCCCTGGAAAAGCTATACGCTCTAGCAGTCGTTCATCGGTAGGGTTACTTGAGCAGCGAGCCAGCTAGGCAGCGCCGGAACGAGACCGGGGCAGAGGGGGGTTGAAGGGGGGATGTGTCTGGAGGAGAGTGGACGAGTCGTGATCGCCTGGCCACAGCAACCGATCAGTGACCCAACACCTCTCGGGAGCTGTAACTAGCCTACCACTAAAGGGAGCAGAAGACGGTAGGCCAACTGACACAAGAAGACAAACATAAAATAATTGATGAGGAATTACTGGAAGAACTGTGAAAGGAGGAAAGGGGAACGCACCCAGCAAGAACCCAGCCTAACCCTCCGAGATTGGTACAGATCCGGTCCGGTAGGCTAACATGGCCTCCAAAGGACGTCATGAAGCAGACGGATAGAACCTAACTAAACCCTCCAAAATCGAATCTTCCGATCTGGTCAGGTATGATAGGTCTAGGCCCTACAAACATGACACAAGAGGGGGACTCTGTCCTGGACCACTCTCCCAGCAAGCATAATTGCCTGGTCAGGAGGCAGTAAGGATGGGGCCGAAGGGTGGAGGGGCAAGACTGCCTGGCCTACCTTCCAAAACCTAGCCTAGGTCTGGTCGGGTAGGCCAGGGAAGGGCATCGCAAGGACTTCCAACCTCAAGAAAAGAAAATAAATATCTGAACAATTTATCACAAACGTGCATATAATCGAGTGCATTACTGACTAACATCGAAAAACACACTAAAAGAATGCATGCATGAGTACCGCGAGAGAAGAGAGGAATCGCCCTCTCCACAAAAAACTGGCGTACTGCTTGGCTAGCCTAGAAGCCAAAAACACACTAGTACTCACGCACAACATATGAAAAATAAAATCGTACATACGAAGGGAAACCAACACGCTCCTGAGGGGCTGAGGACAATAAGGGAGCCACAAAAGGCTAAAATAACGAAAGATAAACATAAAAGAAGAATCCTCATAGTACGTCAGGAACGAGTTAGGCCCTACGGCGTAAGGATAAAAATCGTAAAACCAATGCTCCAGAAAACGACAGGAGTGAGAATAATGAAGGGGCATACGAAAACATTAGACTAAACAGTGAAATGCAAACGATGAGGCAAAAATCATCATAAAATAACAATGGGGAAAAAACGCACACCTCGAATGATGCACCCAAGATGGCGGATATAAAGGAGCGTCACCCTGGTTCGCGAGAACAAAGGGACTAAATACAGGGGGTCCTCGAGTTACGACGTTGATCCGTTCTTAAGATGCGTCATAACACGATTTTCAGCGAAAGTCGGAACAAAAAAATACCACATGATTTAATGTAAATACGTATCAATAACAAAGAGAGAACAATTCCTTACCTTTATTAATTTGGTTGGCTTGCACACTGGAGAGGAAGCTGCTGTGCTGGAGAGACCGGGGGAGGTTAGTGAAGGGAAGCAGAACCTCCAGAAGATGCTGGAGATGCTGGGGCAGGTGAGTCTTGAGGTGATGCAGAACATACCTGAGAATGCCTGGGGCAAGGTGAGTCTGGAGGTGAGGCGAAACCTACAGAAGGTGCCTGGAGGGGATGCTGGGGCCAGGTTGAGTCTGGTGTGGAGGTGAGGCAGGAAACTAAACCAGGAAGGTGACTGGAGATGCGGGGCAGGTGAGTCTGGAGGTGAGGCAGAACCTACAGAAGATGATTGGAGAGGCTGGGGCAGGTGAGTTGGGAGTGAGGGCAGAACACCTACAGAAGATGCTGGGAGATGCTGGGGCAGTGTGAGTCGGAGGTGAGGCAGAACCTACAGACGGTGCTGGAGATGCTGGGGCAGGGAGTCTGGAGGTGAGGCAGAACCTACAGAAGAAGATGTGGAGATTGCTGGGTAGGTGAGTTGGAGGTGAGGCAGAACATTCGAAGGTGTCGGAGATTGTGGGGCAGGTGAGTCTGGGTTAGCAGAACATTCAGAAGGTGCTGGAGATTGTGGGGCAGGCGAGTCTGGATTAGCAGAGGCAGCTGAGGTAGAGGGTACAGGATCTCTTGCAGGCCTCTCTACCTTCTTAAAATACTGCTCCAGGTTAGTCTGAACAGAGAGCAACCTCTTCTCATCCAAGATCTCCTGGTAACACTGCATCAAATCCATGATGCCTCTGGAAACCCTAGTGAACCTGTCCAAGTTGGGATCCTGAGCCTCAAAAGTTGCCAACGCTTGCTGCAACTCTGCAAAACTTCTTGCCAAGTCCTGCCTTGTGAAAGCCTTAGGCTCTGGGGTGGGTGCTGCTTCTTCTTCCTCTATGATCTGCTTCTCCATTTGTATCAGGTCCTCAGCAGATAACTCCTCGCCATGAGCCAGCAGCTCTGTAACATCATCAACCTCCATCTCCAAATTGATTTCCTTACTCAGGGCAACAACGTTCTTTACAACTTGCTGAACTGTCCTCAAACCCATGGAAATCATTCACAAATTAAGGACAAATTTTTTTCCAGACACCATTCATGTTTGTTTGCTTAACCTCCTCCCAGGAATCATCAATGTTCTTTACAGCATCAAGGATGTTGTAGGGTTTCCAAAAGTCCTTCAAAATTAAGTCCTTCTTGGTTTCAGTTGCCTGTAAAGCCATAGCAATTGTCCTTCGTAGGTAGTAGGCCTTTAATGAAGCAATCACTCCTTGGTCCATAGGCTGTAAAAGGGCCATGGTATTAGGTGGAAGGTAAACCACCTTGACATTAGGGTTAAAGTCTCCCAGCTGGGCAGGGTGTCCAGGAGCATTGTCCAGCACTAGCAACGCCTTAAAGGGGATACCCTTGGAGGCGCAATACCGCTCCACACTTGGCACAAAATGGTTTACAAACCAGTCCTCAAACACCGCAAGTGTCACCCATGCCTTCTTGTTTGACTTCCAAATTACTGGTAGTTGACCCTTCCAAATGCCCTTGAGTGCCCTTGGATTTTCAGCCTAATACACCAACAAGGGCTTCAGTTTGAAGTCGCAAGCAGCATTACCCCCAAGAAGTAAAGTTAGCCTCTCCTTGCTGGCTTTATGACCAGGTGCTGACTTCTCCTCCTTGGCGATGTATGTGCGGTTAGGCATACGCTTCCAAAACAAACCTGTCTCATCCATGTTAAACACTTGCTGAGTAGAATAACCCCCCTCCTTAATTATCTCAGACAACGCTTCAGGAAATTCACTCGCTGCTTTCTCATCCCCCCTAGCAGCTTCACCTTGCACTTTAAGGTTATGGTAATTGGCCCGAGCCTTAAATCGCATAAACCAACCCCTACTAGCCACAAACTCTTCACTTTCACTTCCCTCCCCCTTTTCTTTTTTCAATGCTTCAAACAATCTTTTCGCCTTCTCCTGAATCACCATAAGGCTGACTGGGATGCGCCGTTGATTTTGGTATTCCAACCAAAGCACCAATAACCTTTCCATTTCACTACGCTGCTTGGTTATCACTGTCGCTTTCATAGGAGCAGATCCTTTCACATGTTCATTGATGCGCTCTTTATCTGTGATAATGGTAGCAACAGTCGAACGACTAAGGCCAAGCAACCGGCCAATGTTTGTTGGCGTTTCTCCCTTCTCAGATCGCTTTATAATGTCCACTTTAACTTCCATGGTGATGGCCTTTCTTTTCTTCAATGCACTACCATCAGAAGAGTCCGCCTTGCGCTTGGGAGCCATAACAAAGGGCAAAAAGTTACAAAAACGATACAACACGAGGGAGAGAGGGGCAGCGTAAACAACCAAAATGGCGTATGGGCGAGGAATGAGCGTAGGGAAGCGACGCCATCCTCTCCCCCACAAAGCGTATTCTTCCGCTGTGCGCCTGAAACTAGTTTGCGTTTGTTTACGTCGGTTACAACGCTAAACCACGTAAGACGGAACGACGCATAATATTATTTTTTATATTTTTATGGGGGGCGCATTCGTAACCACGAAACAGCGTAAGTCAAGACCGGCATAACCCGAGGATTCACTGTAAGGGCTAAAAAAGGGATGCATCGTGCCCTCACAAGATACAAAAACGAAAATGGAATACAGGCGGCCCTCGGTTAGCGGCAGGGTTCCGTTCCTGGCCACTGACGCCAAGCGATTTTCGACGCTGAGCGATTTTAAAGCCTACGGCCGCCGCACACCTTCTTTCGAAACTCTAGACCAGTCAAAGGCGCCGTAATCCCACAACGGCGCAATAAGTAAAATTATATTTATGCAGTATAGTACTATAGAATTTACTGTACAGTACATGTGGGTGTCTAGAGTATGTAAAGATATAATAAAGTTTATTATTATTATTAATAGGTGTTAGTTTTTCCAGACCTCTGAGTCTCAAGTAGACTCTTCTCGGGCTGGTTCTCAGGGATCAATCCTGAGAAGAAGAAGAAGAAAAAAAAAAAAAAAAAAAAAAAAAAAAATTAGACTTTATTTGAAAACCCGTCTTATTTAAAAAATTTATGATTTTATTAATTGAAAAATCCCTGCTTTCCGCAAGAATATTTTTCATTTCCGAACTCCGCAGATAAATAGATCTTTGCTGGGTCCAATTTGGGCACTCAACAAGCAAATGCTGTACTGTCATGGGTGTTTGACATCTGTTACATTTCACTGGGTCAGCATGTGGTGTTGACATCAAGTGACCATGTGAGAATCTTGTGTGTCCTATACGTAGCCTTGCTAGGATCACCTCTTTTGCTCTTTCCTCCTGTGAGGATGTCCTCCATGCATAGACATCAGTTTTTATATTTTTAAGTTTATTTGTTGTTGGCACAGAGGCCCATTCTTCTTTCCAATCCTGGTAAATTAATGTTTTAACTGATTTTACCCAGTCTGACACTGGGGCATATGAAATTGTTGGAGGGATAGTGCAGGCTAATTTGGCAGCAGAGTCTGCATATTCATTTCCTTTTATTCCCACGTGTGCTGGGATCCAACATATTTCCATTGATATTCCTGATTGGAGGAGTTGATGAATTTTTATTTGAATTTCCTGTACTATTTGGTTTCCTGGTTTATACTGTCTTATTGCATCTATAGCGCTACGTGAGTCACTGAAAATAACAGAGACACTTGCTTTTGCCTCAGATATCATATCTAGAGCCATCTGTATGGCTGTGACTTCAGCAGTAAATACTGATGATATTGAAGGTAGGCTTTTTTTACTCAACATATTTTTCGAATATGCAGATGCTCCTACTCCAACATTATTTTTGGAGCCGTCTGTATATATCATAAATTTGTCGCCTTTTCTTCTAATGTGCTCCAAAGCATGTTGGCGGTACATTTCCGTACTTGTCATTTGTTTTTTGAGTAGGTAAGACAGGGAGGTACATATCTTTACTCTATTTAAAATCCATGGTGGTGGCAATTCCATTGGTGGGTGAAAAATTGGATTCATATTATGTATGTTCATTATGTATCTAGCTCTTTTTGGGAAAGAGCTAGTACTATTAACTGCTGTTACTTGATTACAGTTTTGGAAGCAGTAAGTTGCAGGAGACGATCCTGCTTGCATTGAAAGACCTCTTTGTATTGTTATTAAATTACGGTGATGTTTTAAGGGCAAAACACCTGCCTCCACCAAAAGTGAGTTTGTTGGGGACGATCGGAAAGCTCCTGTGCACAATCGCACGCCTTCATGGTGCACTGCATCGAGAGATTTTAATGCAGATTCTGAGGCGGATGAATATATTGGACAGCAGTAATCTATTATGGATAAGACTGTTGCCTTAAATAAAGTTTATACAGTGTACAGGTAGCTGTAGTGTTCAGGTTACGATCATTAGTCTTACGATAGTTCGATTTTATGAGAGATCAAATTACAATGGCCTAACTTTATCCATCTTCTAGTTACATAAGTTCAATAACAGCAAAAGAGAATTATGAAAGTATGGTTTTAACGTTATACTCGTTGCGTGAACGTGTACAGCCATGAACAACCGAACGAGAAACGACTTTTTTTTTTTTTTTTTTTTTTTTTCTAAGTACAACCGAACTGGATAACATCTGTTTGGCTTGTATTTCGATCATCGTACTACAGTGCAACATTACCGTATTTTTTTATAAATGGCGTTATGTATAGAATAGAACTGAGATATCTTAATGTAATACAGTAACCTCCCCGTTAACACGAGTTCTGTTAACACGATTTCGATCTTACACGAGTTCAAAATCATACAGAAAAATTCTGCTAACACGAAATATTCGATGTTACACGATTTGAATTTTCCGCTGAGAGCAAGAGCGCGGGAGGTGTGGCGAGAGTCTGACTCACCCCACCTTTCCCGCGCTCTCTCTCTCTTGCCTGCTGGCTCAGTGTGAAGCCAGCCCTCGCAGTGAGAAGAGCCAATATATTCTAGCATTGGTTAACATAATAGTGCATACTTTACTATGGCACCCAATTGACAAACGAAGAACTCTTGGAGATGGAGACGCTACAAAATGCAGAGTTGGAGGCAGCTGCATCACGGCCTACAGCACCCACCCCAGAGCCTGAGCGAATGCTAACAAAAAGTGATCTTGAAGAAGCGCTGTCATCCATACGAGGAGCATTAGACATCCTAGAAGCCAAGGATCCCAACATCAACAGGAGTGCTACAATAGCTAGAAAGGTGATGTCAGAACTGAACTGCTACACAGTAATGCTTGAACAAAAGAAGAAGAAAACAACACAAACAAAACTGAGCCAGTTTTTTATAAAAAAAACAGTTCTGGTTGATGGAAGAGAGAAGGCCGAGGGAAGAGAGCAGGGTGAGGAGAGAGATCGGGACGAGGAAGGACAGTGGAGTGAGGAGGGGGAGGGGGTGAGGAGGGAGAGGGGGGTGAGAAGAGAGAGCGGGACGAGGAAGGACAGTCGAGTGAGGAGGGAGAGGGAGGTGAGTGTGGGGACTGGAGTGATGAGTCATAGTGTTTACTAGTTTACGTGCGTTACAACTACTGAACAGTATTTTCTTAAATAAATACAACTAGGGTAAGAATGTGTGTTTTTATTGTTTCTGTGACCTTTAAATATATATAAATATATAAAAATATATAAATAAAGTGTTTTTTTTTTCTGGCAAAATCCCAAAATAGATTAAGTTTCCCATTGCCCTGGAACGTTAACCCCCTTATTTCCATTATTTCTTATGGAGAAATACTTCCCTGTTAACACGAATTCGGCTAACACGACATCTCCAGGAACGTAACCCTCGTGTTAACGGGGAGGTTACTGTAACTTTATTCGCTATAGATGAGAGATCAATATAGATTAAAGATCAATCGGGAAATATACCGTTAAATTTAAACCTAGTTATAACTGAAGCTGAGAAAACTGTTCAAGCTGCTAATGACTATTATCGTACATCGGCAACAAGGATAAAACTGCAGTAAACGTCTGCCATCACACACAACTGTAGATAAAATTGGGATAAAATCATTTTAATCAAAACTACTGAGCATGAAAGAACACATTTTACTGTTGGTTTCACGCCGATATAATTATGATAAATAACGTAAAGTTCATATTACGATGATATAAAGGATTACGTATTGCGAACGGAATCACGTAATTTTTTACGCAATAAACATGCCGCCAACGTAATCTGTTAACAAAAAAAATAGTAGTTCACATTCACAACGAGACATATTCAATAAATATTTCCACCTAAAAACACGCTGTATATGGAAAAATAACTTTGTCTCATATAAGTTAAGTATATAGATATTCGTTTATGCTAACTAGAAGCAAGAGCATTCGCTCAGAATTGCGTTATGGTGAAACAGACTCTTATTCATCAGCTGATTTCAAACCACAACATTGGCCGCTCCGCGGAATACGGGCTTAAGTTTGCCGTAGTATTTTAAAATACAATAATATGAGAATACATACAATATTCTTGGATACAGTGAAATAATGTATAACTTTTTAAAGGATTTATGGAAAAGATGCGTAATTAATAAAATAACACAATGCATTTTTCGGAACTGGCGGACAAGAACGAACATGAAAAACCATCCCCCTGACAATGTGGAGCGTAGTTACAAAGGCTGCCTTAATTTGTATCTTATTTCTGTACAAAAATGAAAATACCTTTACGCAATATATTTTATACACATTTTAAACATAAAAGCATAAACATTTGAAAAATCGACACATCGATCGCTAAATTTGCACTTTTTTTTTTTTTTTTAACTCGATATTTTTGGAAGAGCGGCAGACGGCGGCATATAAGAACGAACTTGAAAAAAACATCGTAGTCGATAACTTGAAGGGGAGTTTCAAAAGCTGCCTTTTTATCATATTTCTGCATAGAAATAAAAATACCCTATTCGTAATACATTTTCATACACATTTTAAACATAAAAGCATAAACATTTATAAAATCGACACATCGATCGCTAATTTGCACTTTTTTTAAATCGATATTTTCGGAAGAGCGGCAGACGGCGGCATACAAGAACGAACTTGAAAAAAACATCGTAGTCGATAACTTGAAGGGAGTTTCAAAAGCTGCCTTTTTATCATATTTCTGCACAGAAATAAAAATACCCTATTCGTAATACATTTTCATACACATTTTAAACATAAAAGCATAAACATTTATAAAATCGACACATCGATCGCTAATTTGCACTTTTTTTAAATCGATATTTTCGGAAGAGCGGCAGACGGCGGCATACAAGAACGAACTTGAAAAAAACATCGTAGTCGATAACTTGAAGGGAGTTTCAAAAGCTGCCTTTTTATCATATTTCTGCACAGAAATAAAAATACCCTATTCGTAATACATTTTCATACACATTTTAAACATAAAAGCATAAACATTTATAAAATCGACACATCGATCGCTAATTTGCACTTTTTTTAAATCGATATTTTCGGGAGAGCGGCAGGCGGCGGCTTACAAGAAAGAACATGAAAAAACATCGTATTTAATAACGTGAAGGGCAGTTTCAAAAGCTGCCTTTGTATCATATTTCTGTACATAAATAAAAATGCCTTTCACGTAATACATTTTCATACACATTTTAAACAAAAGCATGAACATTTATGAATCGACACATCCATAGCTAAATTTGCACTTATGTAACTCGATATTTTTGGCATAGAACAGCATCAGAGACATATATTTTACCCTAATACCTACATAATATAATTTGCATAACCTTTATGGTCTGAATGGCATTTCTACATATGTATGAACTCGTTAAACAACGGCGCTAGCGGCGCTGTTAACTGAAATTTGTGCTGTAAAGATACCTTTAAAATGCCTTATTTTTTTAATGATTATTTTTGACGACCGCCGTAAAACCGATTCGCCGTTGAGTGATTGCGCCGTTAACCGCGGGCCGCCTATACTCAACTTAGATGAAGAAGCTTGGGGCTCTGGGGTAAACATGCTTCGCCAAAAAATGCTCGAAGAGGACAGCGAAAAAAGCGCGTGCGGACACTGAAGCGTGCTAATACAGGAATGTAGCCTTCGGGCGGGAGTTGTAGCAGTAGCGAGCGGAAGGTAAACGTAAAGTAGTCATTGTAATGGCACCTACCTAGAGAGGGGTTTTGAGAGGAGTCTTCTAATTGGCAGATTACCTGTAGTAGTGGCTTCCACTCGCCCTTGTGTTTATACCGACACCCTATGGGTGAGCGAGCTGAAGGTAGTAACTTCAGCATTCCATTTAGCTTTTTCTCTGGTATATTTAGCATCTATTTATACCTAGAAATGTGTGCTACAGGGACATTTCACCAGCCGACACAGGTCGAACCCAGAAATAAATCTCGTAAGTAAGTCAGTGCATATAAAATGCTAAAAAGAAAGTTCATGGCATCAGCACATAATAGAGAAGGATCTAATCACTAAAAAAAAAAACATATTAGTGAACAAGTATTCTTGTACCACAACTCCCTTTAGATGATGTCATTGTCATGTAACGAGTTCGTTGATTAAGATAGTTTGTGCCTTAACACATTGTTTATTTCATAACTCCTGATCTACACATAACAGAGTTTTCTACATTATGTTTTTCCCCTTGATCCAAGAAGTATTAATCTTGAAGGATAGAAACTATTCCTCACTGGCTCCGCCCACCAGAACATATGCACACACCTTAATATTCCATTGGAATATTCTACAGCAAACTCAGCCCGTTTGAAGGTGCCTTTGAAACAGTAGATTCTCCTTAACAAAGAACGTTTCCTTTTGTCTCCATGAGAGTCAATCCCACTGGTGAAGCTCGACGGTCAAGGCATGAAGATGCCGAGAAACTAGGCCTCCGTTTGTTCACTAAGGCTACCACCATGGTGTTGTCCGACATGAGAACGACAGAGTGACCCTCTACCATCCCCTGAAAATCCTTCAGACCCAGGAAAGCCGCCTTCAACTCCAAGACGTTGATATGCTGCTGCTTGTCCTCTTAAACCCCAAACGCCTGAAGCGATGAGGCCGCCTAAGTGCGCGCCCCAACCTGCGAGGGAGGCGTCTGAGAACAGAAGGAAGTCCGGAGGGAGAGAACGCAGAGGGATGCTCATCAATAGATTCTGGTCGTCCAACCACCAACGAAGGTCTTCTCCCACTTTCAAAGACAGTGGGACCATAAACAGGGGAGAGTCCCCTGCCGGAGACCAGAATTCCCCCAGTCTCCATTGCAGAGACCGAAGATGAAGACGCCCATGAGGGACCAGCTTCTCCAGGGAAGATAGCACTCCCAGAAAAACCTGCCACTGATGAGCTGACTGATGCGACTTTGAGTGGAAGTTGCGCGCCACAGCCCGCAACTTCTCCAATCTCTGATCCGACGGGAAAACTCTCGCCACTGTCGTATCGATGACCATGCCCAGGTAGAGAATCCTTTGAGTGGGTATGAGGTTCGACTTTTCCTGGTTGACTAATATGCCCAGGTCCAGACAGAACCGAAGAAGATGATCCCTGTCTTGCAGCAGCTTCTCCCTGGAAACTGCCAAGACCAACCAATCGTCGAGGTACCTCAGCAAACGGGTCCCCCGAGCATGGGCCCAACTTGACACGAGAGAGAAGACCCTTGTGAACACTTAAGGGGCTGTGGTCAACCCGAAGCACAAAACTTTGAACTCGAAGATCTTGTCCGCCAGAGAGAAGCGAAGGAACTTCCTGGACATGGGATGAACAGGGATTTGGAAGTATGCGTCCTTCAAGTCTATCGACAGCATGAAGTCGCCTTCCCTCACGGCTGCCAGCACCGAGCGCGGGGTCTCCATCTTGAACCGTGTCTTCCTGATGAAGCGATTCAAGGTGGATAAGTCGATCACAGGCCTCCATCCTCTTGACGCCTTGGGGGCCAAGAAGATGTGACTGTAAAACCCCGGGGACGGACACGCTACTTCCGCTATCGCATCCTTGTCCAGCATTTTCTGCACTTCCTCCTGAAGAGCCAAGAACTTTAGAGAATCTGGGGGATACGTCTTCCTGAGCTGTGGCTTGTCCGACAGAGGAGGAGAGAAGTTGAATGGCAACAGGTATCCCACCCGAAGGACATCTACCACCCACTTCTCCGCCCCGTAACCCTGCCACTTGGCCCAATCGCCAGCCAGGCACCCCCCAAGCCGTGGCACAGGAGAGGGAGAGGCGCCCAACCTACCGACGGCCCCCTTGACCTCTGCCCCTGTGGCCTCTTCTTGGTTTAAAGGAACGAGAGCGAAAGGGGCGTTGATCCTGAGACTTGGGCTGTGTTGAACGGGAAGGCCCTGCCAAAGTCGAGGTCCTCGATGGCCTACCAGGCGACGATCTCCTCGATTGCTGTTGGACTGGGGGAGGAGGGGGGGCCAGACGTCTCCGAGGGCGGGACTCTGATTTAGACACGGCTTGGTGCACCAGTCAGTCCTTGGTGTCAGCTTGACATCGGTCTATCGCATTGTTGAGTTCGGTCCGTGGAAACAAAAATTTGCGATTCCAACAGATCACCGTTCCTCAAGGCCACCAAAGACTCTGTGTCGAGCGACCTATCCATCCCAGACAAAGCCGTGTCCCTCCTAACCAGAAGAAGATTAGCCCATAAACTGGCACAGAGGTGAGCCAAATAAGAAAATGCCTTGCCCCCGGACTGCAAAAGACTGGCAAGCGAGGCGGCACTCACCAACCCATCAGGGGACCTGTCAGCAGCTATCTTGGCAATCACCACAGACCAGAGGTCCAGCCAAGAAACCATCTGCAACATGGAGGCCGCCGTAGATTCCAAAGCTAAGGCGTCTTGTGGAAATAAGGACGGAGCCACTGACCTCACCTGTTCCAAAGTCAAACCCGGCTTCAGGTGAATGACGTCTGGGTTAAGGTGGCGCGACAACAAAAACGCAGAGCTCGTAGCCTAGTACTTCCTATGTCTTGTGAGAGGTGGGGGTAGGAGTTTGGTAGAGCCTCTAGAGCAAAGTGAACCGTCCCGGTAAGAAACAGAGGCGTTAACCTTCTGCAAGACCGACTGAATGTGCCCTGACAACGGCAGCTGGAGAGATGATTTGGGGTCCTGAGCAGCTCCCACCAACGCTTCCAAGCAAGAAGGAGTGTAAGACGACCGAGCCTGAGTCCTACTTTCCAAATTGTTGAACCCACGAATGAGATCAACAACCTCTGAAAAGGAAGACAGAAACTCCTGTGTGTCCCCTTCTTCCTGCTCTGGCACCGGCGACCGACGACGAGAAGGATGTGTAGGCTCCTCTAACGCGTTTTCTTCACTAAAATTCACAGAATGGTTAGTAGGAAAAAAGTCTGAAACCCCTACTAGCCTATCCGGGCTGGGTCCAAGCGTCAGCCTCCGAGACGGACCCACTGTAACATTAGGCACATCACTTACCTCAACAGGTGACTCCAGACGTCCATGAACAGACACGGCCGTATGTACGTGAGATGGGGAGGAAACTCGAGCACTCGAGATTGACGGAGAATCCCTTATATTGGAAGACTTGGAAACAAGCAAACACTCTGGCTGCACCACCTCCGCGCACACTACCTTCAACCTCTTAACAGGCGCCTTCAGATCTTTACGGCGACGAATAGGCTTAGGAGAAGGAGCACTACCATCACGTGCACGGACAGGGGAGGTTGCAACACGCTCGCGATGTGCAAGGATGGGGTGGGGTGGTTGCATGTACGAGATTCGGCGGCGAAGCAACCCCTGCAGAACACACAACACACAACACTAACACTGCCCGAAACCACAGCACTCTTGGGAACACGTCCATGCTGTTCCTCCCTCGGCGGCGAAGGATGTGCAAAGTCCATAGCCTTCCAACGCATAATACGCCTACGAGGCATAGAGGGGGAAGAGGGAGAGGAAGACAGCATTAGCTTCTTGTGTGCACTCTTCTCGGAAGGCGGGGACGAAGCAACGCGTTTCCTACCAGTCCTCCCAACCGATAAGGCAGCCAAATCACATCTAAAACAGAGTCCAGCCTCTGAAGCACTGCCTGGCATATGATCTCTGACTGATGTGCCAGAGAAGGCTCCGGAGACAAGGAAGGGAGATGTTTCGATCTGGGCGGCAGAGATGACGTCGTGGCTAAGAGAGGCGGCTCAGAGGAGGCGACTGGGAGGTACGTCATCGATGAGAGTGACGTCACAAGCGGTGGTGACGTCATGACTTCACCTCTGAGCGAGGGGGAAAGAGACGCCACTGGCGGAGAAATACACAAAGATGGGCCCCGTGATGACAACAATGGGGCTGACGCCGCAGCATCACTCCGAGACAAGGCGATGGCAGACACCGGCGGAGCAATACAAGATAGCTGACTACTCCTACCTGTGGAGACGAGGCCGGGAGAAGGGGGGATGGCCTGGCTGGACCGGGGAGCGGGGGTGCGAGCCTCCACAAAATGTGCTAGCAACCCCTCCAAGGACAGGGTACCCCCTAGCCCAAGCGTCTTCCAAATCGCTGCCATTCTGGACGCCTCCGACTCTGAAAGAGAAGAGAATGTTGAAAAAACCTCACCCTTCTCGGGAACCAAAAAAACTCCCGAGGAAGAGGGGGCTACATTACAAATATTACCCTGGCGACCTCCCGATACTTCCATCGACGAATCAATGGAAGAAAAGGAAGGAGGAGCAGGGGCAACGCTACTATGGGGGTTGACTACTGCGGAAGACGAAACATCGGGAATAGGAGCAAAGCCCTCTCAAGAAGGAAGAGTGGAGACTCTCCGATGTTCCCTCTTACCATAAAACTTCCTCCACTGCTCCAAAGGCCATACCTGGCATTCCATACAAGGATTCGTAATTGTACAAAAATTGGAACGACACCTACTGCATGTGATGTAAGGGTCCGTTGCTGATGAAGCCAAGAAATGAGAACACGGGAATCCAGGAATTCCGGGGCACCAACGCTGACGTCAAGGAGGAGCAGAAGAAGCCATAATATTAGGTAAAAACACACAAACACACTAAAGGAACGAATCGGGCAAAAACCGGGGAAAAGGCCAAGAGAGGAAAAAACCCAACTCGAGTCCAGGCGGTAAAGAAAAGACTGGTGTAGATGTTCGGAGTTTGACCACTCTTCACCCAATCTACGTATGCATTGCCAGATACCACAAGATTCCTTGCTTTCATCTGCTTTTTTACCACATCCAGCTAGGCGCTAGAAATTATCCTATTGTTAAGACCGAGGGTTTGTAGCTATGAAAAATACAAATGTCAACAGATTTAGTGCTCACCACATTCGTCTTCTAACCATTTTCCATAGGTCAACAAGAAATAGTTCAAATATGGTAATACAGTAGTGCCTCAGGTTACGAAATTAATCCGTTCCGAAGCGGCCTTCGTAACCTGATTTTTTCGTATCTAGAACTACATTTTACATGTAAATTGCCTAATTCGTTCCAAGCCCTACAAACCAATAAACAATGAAATACAACAATTTGGACCATTCAATACCTAACATAACCATGACTGTACCTGTAAATAAAGTGTATTAGTGTACAGGGTACAAGAAATACTGTATGTACATGTACGTACGTATGTAGTAAGATGTGGAACCTTACCTTTCGAGTGAAGTGATGTCCGAAAGTGACGGACAAATGGCAGAAAACATGAACACTTAACTTCATGAAACACATTAACAAATGGCAGAAAACATTGACACTTCTTGATTATCTCCATCTTCGTTCTCCATAGAAAGCATCCTCCTCTTTCCGTGAACTTCAGCAACATTCTTGGGACCCATGGCTAATAACGTAAGTACAGTTAAGTTCACACACAACACGATAAAGTAACTTACAGTACAACGAGAGCGAAATCATTAACACAAATTTACGTTAACAAGCGAAATATATGTGAACGAACGAATTCCAGGTGTTTATGATAACGCTGTCGCAAAAAATGGTCAAGGAATGCATTTACATAGAGGCATGATGGGACAGATGCTGACCAATAGGAGAGCAGGATCTTACGGCGGTGACTAGCATCAGGAACCAATGGGAGAGTGGGAGGATGGTGGCGAGTCTACTGAGTTGGCGGTGCGCTAGTTTTAAAATTGTTCTCGGCAGCCCGGGCGAATCTCAGACTTTACCCTTTCGCAACCTGAATTATTTTCGTACACAGATGCAAAAAATCTATGTCTTTGCTTTCGCAACCTGAATTTTTCCTACATGGGACTTTCGTATGTAGAGGTTCCACTGTATATCCTCACCAAGTTATTACATGATTAGAGCCCTCCCTTCTCCTATTGCATGAACATAAAGGCATAACAAAATTGAAGCTCTTTTGCTTGTTCCTCTCTTTCCCCGAGATTGGGTGGGCCTAGTCACCTACCCAAAGCAAAATAGCGCTACTGGCATATTTCAAAATTTTAGCTGCAGACAAGTGAAACTAATAGCAATGTAATTACTTGGTAATTATATATAAAACTTTAATTTATCCCAAAAATATCATTTTTCGGTTTACTCGGTCATTGAAACCTTTATCCTTAAGGGATTGATAGCTTCTCAGGAGTAGTGATAAGAGGTTTGGGGTTGTGGATGGATTGATCCTGTAAGGAAGCAGTATTAAGCGCCATCAATTTGGAAAGAGTCGGGGTGGGAAAGAGGTGCCAATACTTCTATAGCCCATAAATTTACTAATGGCAAATTTTAAACTGGCTAAAATCACGAATCTGGTATTTAAGGACTTCAGTTCTGCTTCAAGGGAGAATGTACTGCATCTCTGTCTCACATGACGTCTTTTTGTACATTTGCTCATAAATATACCAAGGGGTTGTGGTTGGTTTTCTCTTGTCTATTACAGTAGTATGTCAGTTGTAAATGTAATTTTTCAAAGAAAAGTGCAAAGAAATATTATAAAAAAACATACAAATAATAAAAAAAGTTACCGAGTCTTCGGTGTCAGTAAATTTATGTAAATATTTATCAACAAATATGCTAAGAATTTGTTACTGATTTTATTTATTATATATTTTGATATTATGTGAGCTATAATTATAATTTTACAAAATAAAATAAAATTATTTATTAGAAAAAACATATCGGTAAAATTGATGATTCTTGTAAAAGAGGTCCCCACAAGGGGTTGTAAATATAGTAATTTTCAACTTCTCGTGGAAGGTAGGGAAAATGTTTAGAATTTTTGTTCTCTCACCATGTGCATTTGCATATCCTCCTGTTTCCACTGATGTTTTTTTTCGTAAATTGGCTGACCTCAAAGTTAGTTGCATATTGATTTTTTTGCCCATCCACTAAGGGTTAAAGTTGCATGGTAATTTATTAAATAATGTCTAATGTATATATAAAGAAAAAAGCCCATGGGGACAGCCTCACAAGAGGTAAAAATGTGAAGTTTGTAGTTTAATGAAAATAATGGACTTTATTTTCTCCCAAACTCTAGTGTATGCAGAATTGATGGTTTATAGTTAGTCCTTAGAACAAGCATTTGATCATCTTTACTCTGCTTATTTTCTGTAATATGGAAGATTGCATAGGCTTGTAGATATTGGTACTTGTTATGATTACGTATATCCAAGTTGTTGACCATAAGGTTTAAGACCAAATCTTGTTATCCAATTCAATCCAATCTTTATACACAGGTAATAATTACCTTGAAGGTTCAAGATTTTTGCTCCTCAACTATTGTTTTTCTTGTGTTGATAGAATATGGCTTTAAAAATGTAAAATATGTATGTAAAGGTTTAAAATTGTAATATATTGTATTGACTGAAGCTGTGTGATTAAACTACCATCTTTATATTTTACAGGTATACGCAGTTTACGCAGCCCAAAAACTTTAGGCTACAATACAGATCACATTTTGCTCCAGCTTCAGAGCGACCGATTGGCTATCCTTGCTACAAATGGAGGTGGGAGGCCCACCATGGTGGGTGTTATACGGACCCCTCCAGTACGCACTGCACATCTGGGTCAAGGAGGAGTGCTGGTACAACCTGTAACTGGAAATGATCTTTGTATCCTTTTTGAGCTTGATATGAGGTTATTTTAATAATGCACTGGTATTATGGATGATTACCAGTAGTATACAGGTAGTCTGTGGTTTACGACAGGGGTTCCGTTCTTGTTTTGCATCATAAACCGAAACATTGTCAAAAATCGTTAAAAATCATAATAAAAAGTTTCTTTTAATGCTTAGGGTGTTTTGAAAATTAGGTGAACTGCGTATTTATTGTGTTTTTCATAAAAAAAACCCTTCCAAATATTGATTATTTTGTCTTTTTGGAGTCATTTCTTCTCTGATCGGCCTTATAAGTGTCATAACCTCAGACCATGCGTTGTAAACCTGGAAATAATTTTTGATGAACATATTTGAAAAGCGTCATAACCTCGGAATGCCATAAGATGGAACCATCATAAACCAGGGATTGCCTGTATATTGTAGAGGGAAGTTTCAAAAGGTAGTCTTGTTTGATCAGTTATTTACTTCAGAGACTTTACAAGCATGTTGAATGTTTTGTAAACATTCTTGTTTTTCGGTGCCATGTAATAATGCACATAATACTGTAATTCTATAATGTTTCCCCCATATTCATGGGGAATAGGTACCAGACCCTCCCCCCCTGTGAATTGCTAGATCCAGCAAATATTTGAAACCCCTATAAAAAGGCTTAAAACTGCCTATTTTGTTAGGTAAAACTTGAGAAAAAACCCACTGAAAATGTTTATTCCTGTTTTTTTTTTTTACTAGTTTTATCACTAAAAGTGTAATTTGTGATGAAATTGATAAAAAAAACATGAATATTGTGGATATTTCTCATAGAAAAATACAGCAAATAGGCGAATTTTCCGTGAATAATGGTGATATATGTTCCAGAGAGAAGTCCGCACATACGTGATTCTGCGAATCTGGAGTCCGCGAATACAGAGGATTCACTTTATAAGCAACTTACTAAGTAATTACGTAAATATTAGTTTCACTTATTTGCAGCAGTTTAGATTCAAATTTCACGGTAGCAACACCAGCCTTGCCCCTAGTGAGAGGGTTAGGAAATGACTCAGCAGACCATACTCATTCCGTTTCTGTGACTCCTGTTGATAACATCGGGTGTCGGCAGCAGATGTTCAATATTTGCTGGTTAGTTACTGGACTTCAGTATCCAAACTGAAAGTCTAGTAGCTCCAGTCGAAAGCTTCAGGGTGAGTTTTTCCTTGTTTTGTTGTTTCGTAATGGAGTAGTACATCAATAGTTTCCTTGTACAGCAAAATTGCCAGTTAATGGATTAACTACCCTTTGCTGAGTGCACATCTGTGAGATGTCGACTGAGCTCGGTCCTGAGACACAGAACGTGACCGAAGAGAGCTTCTTTCTGGCGAACAATTCTTATGATCAAGACTTCTTTCAGGTGAATGAGGAACCCGTCCATGGGCCAAGGAATCCTTACGCTCCCGACCATCAACCACCATTTTGTTGAGTGATGAATCTTTACATACAGCTTGGACCACTTCCGTTTCTACAACTTTCGACCTTATCGTCCTTACGGTGATGAACTGGAATCAAGGCAGACAAAGAAGGAGCACCTCCGACAACATCAGTACGTACATGCAAGCCTTGAGACGTCCGCGTACGGAAGATGGAGACTTAACTCTCATGCTGTCATGAACGCGTCCATGCAGAGAGACATGGCCATGAAGAGACCATGTTGACGCGTTACCAGCATGCATAGGGGAGACCTGACTATGTAACGAAGAAGAGGATAGCTCCTTTCTGCAGACTCCATTGTCAATCCCATGAATGCTAACCTGTGATGGGGAAGCATGACTGTGTGGGGCAGCTGGCAAAGCACTCCTCTCACCTGCACCACCATGGACGTGCATGGGGGAGACACGGTCGGGAGAGGCAGAAGGTGATGCACTCCCTCCGCTCGCAGAAGATGTAATCACAAAGTCCTTGATCCTCCAACATCTGATACGATGACAAGGCAGTGATTGAGAAGAAGGTGGAGGAGATAAATCTCCCTTCCTACAAGATCTCTTTAGAAGCAGGAGGTGGAGAACAGACCTTTAATTTACGCACTGTCTCCTTTGCAGTGATGGCAGAAAACCTCTCTTCCAAAACACTTGACACAACGCCTTGGATGGCTCGGCAAGAGAGGATGACGACATCATAGCTGGAAGAGATGACATCATAGTGGCGGGAGGATGAGCGACAGCTTCAACTGACGTCACAGTTTGAGAGGGTGCTGGGAGTGACATCACGACCTCCCTATGACCAGAGCTAGTTGATGGCCTCACTGGCGAAGCGAAAAGGTGATACCCAGGGACCGTAAGCTATTTTCCACAAGATGGCTGCAATCGAGAGCCAACATAGAGGAGTCCATGTGGAGGCAGAAGAGCAGTGGTGGCTGTTGGGGGGGGATGACGGAATGAGCCTCCAAGAAATGTGACAACAAACCCTCCAAGGAGGGTGAACCCCGTAGACCAAAAGACGCCCAGACTGCTGCCATTTTGGATGACTCCGAATCTGAAATAAGGAAATGAGATGAGGCAGCCTCCTCCCTCCCAGGAAGAAAATTGGAACCTGAGGTAGAGGGGACTACATTACACCTAAAATCACCCTGTGGCACTCCCGTTACTTCCATCAATGAATCAATGGAATAAAAGGAAGGAGACACAGGAACACCAGAACTAGCATCAGGGAGAGTGATCGAGGGAGAGAAAGCAGCCAAATCGTCCAGACGAGGTGAAGAAAACCCCTCCCAAGATAGAAGAGTTGAAACTCTGCAATGTTCCCTCTTCCTATAAAACAACCTCCACTGCGACTTAGGCCAGGCATGACATTACGGGCAGGGATTCGTCACCGTACAAAAATGAGCTATGCACCTACTGCAAGTTGTACGCGGTTTCATAGCTGACGACGCCAAAAACCTAGAGCACAGGAACCCCTGAATGCCCGGGCATATGCGTTGAAGAGGCCGTGAAGACTCGGAGGAAGTCATACCAACAAATACACACTAAACACACTGAAAAAAACAGAAGAACAGGCAGAAAAAACCAGCTTGGAAGGAGAGCAAAGCGTAAGCATCAAGTCCCCAAGGTGGTTAGGAAAAGACAGGTGCATCACGAGGTTGAATGTGTGGTCTCTGATCAGCTTTCACCTCGTACAAACAGGCGTTGCCAGATCTCACAGATTCCTTGCTTTACAATCTCTGATTGTTTTAACTGGTTACCAACTGGCACTTGGAAAATATCCTATTGTTAAGACCAAAGGTTTGTTAGCTATGAAAAATACAAATTGATTTTAAAATTTTTCATTTCATACATTCAACTTCCCTGTCAGATATATACTTAGCTATAGACTCCGTCGTCCCCGACAGAAATTCGAATTTCGCGGCACACGCTACAGGTAGGTCAGGTGATCTACCGCCCTGCCGCTGGGTGGCAGGAATAGGAACCATCACCGTTATAGAACCAGATTTTCTCTGTCGCCGGTTCTAGTAACATCGTTGCTAGTTCCTCCTGACTTTGACTTTCGTGTTTCATCGCCGTTGATCTTCTAGACTGATATTTTGGTGACGTATTGGATCTCTGGCCTAGCATACGCTTTTGTGGACTCTTTTTTGAATTTGGATTTGGATTTTTCGGATTTTTCTTAGAATGTCTGACTCTAGTTTTTCATTCAGAGTGTGTGTGGATGAAGGTTGTAATGTGAGACTACCGAAAGCTTCAGTAGACCCTCACACTACTTGTAAAAGATGTAGAGGGAATGAATGTTCACAATCGAATACATGTGATGAATGTAAGAATTTAAATGAGGAAGAATGGAAGGTTCTTAACTCATATTTGAGAAAATTGGAAAGGGATAGGGCTAGAAAAGCCTCTTCCAAAAGTCTGAGTAGGTCGGTCTCTAACGAGCCAGTTAGTAGTCTAGTGCCTATCTCTAATATAATTGCTTCCTCCCATACAGCATTACCTTCTCAATTATCAGATTCTGCAAGTTCGACATCGGAAATTGCAAATTTGAAGGCTTCCCTTTTGAAGATGGAATGCAAATTGAAGGATTTAGAAGGTAAGCAAAGTGAGTGTTCCCAGTGAAATGGAGGGTGCGTCTGATCGGCTCTGTCTCGCTCCCAGGTCTAGACCTCTTCCAAGCTCACAAGCCCAGAGGAGAAGGAATGTCGAAAGCCGTACGGAGGTTTCAGAGAATCCCCACCGGTCAGGTGTCCCCTCGGCAGGATCTGTAGTAGCGTCCCAGACTGCCAAGGATAGCCGTTGGAAAGGCATCCTGGAACAGTGTTTTTCGTCATCCAATTCTTCTTCAAAGAAAGGATGGAGTTCTGACAAGCTGTCTAGACCTTCTAAAAGATCATGGAAGTCGCCAGCTTTGGACTCTAGCCCGGAAGATATCACGGAAGACTATCCACCGGAAAAGAAGAGGAAAGAAATCTATTCATCAAATCCTCCTTCCCCTAGATCGGATACGGAGAAAGAAGACGCCGCTACGAAGATCCTGGATCGCTTCCTTCCCGTTAAAAAATCCCGTCCGATAGAAGTCTCTGACAGCTCGGACGAGGCGCCTGCCAGGAGTCTGGCGCCAGCCAGGCGTAAAACGCCTACGAGGCGAGAGGATCCTACCAGTATTCATAAATACAGAAAGGCGCCTGAGGCCCATTCCAGGCGCCTGGCACCTGAGGCACCTTCCAGCCGCGATAAACTGTCCAAGAATGATACATCATACAAGCGCCAGGTTGGTGCCATGAACCAGGATCTCCTTCTTCATGGGACATGGAGTTAGAAGTTGACCAGGAGGCTCCTCTTTGGGACTTTTCGCTGGATCAGTTTTCGCCTGACAGGGTCTCTAGATGTCGCACAGGCGGCCGTAGCCCTTGTCAGGATGTGGCTGATTCTGTGAGAGGTTTTAAGCATTCAAGACCTTCTCCTGATAGGAGAAGGCGCCTGAGGCCCATTCCAGGCGCCTGGCACCTGAGGCACCTTCCAGCCGCGATAAACTGTCCAAGAATGATACATCATACAAGCGCCAGGTTGGTGCCATGAACCAGGATCTCCTTCTTCATGGGACATGGAGTTAGAAGTTGACCAGGAGGCTCCTCTTTGGGACTTTTCGCTGGATCAGTTTTCGCCTGACAGGGTCTCTAGATGTCGCACAGGCGGCCGTAGCCCTTGTCAGGATGTGGCTGATTCTGTGAGAGGTTTTAAGCATTCAAGACCTTCTCCTGATAGGGACGCTAGTTGTCGCATAGGCAGCCGTCGTCCTTATCAGGACAGTCTTAATGTAAATAAGGACAAATTGCAGGATCGGCCTTCTCCTGGCAGGGACTCAAGATGTCGCACAGGCGGCCGTAGCCCTTGTCAGGTTAGAGTCGGTACAGCAAAGAGCCCCTCACCTTGTTTAGAGAGGAGTCCTCCTCCGGTTGCTCATTCTTCTCCTAATGTGACTGGTCAAGATATAGAAGATGTGTCAGGCTCGGAAGCAAATAAGGGGGCAGGTCTTTCAGACTATAAGACCTTAGCAGCCCTCTTATTGAAAGAGTTTGGAGAGTCTCTGAGTCCTGCTGCCCCTCCTTCTCCTCGGTCTTTATTCTCAAGCACGAGGACTTCAAAGTCATCCTCTTTTTTGAAGATGCAACCTACCATCTCAATGAAGAGGGCTTTGCAGGCCTTTGGGAAGTGGCTACAATCCAAAGAGGAGGCGGGGAAGACTGTGTTTACCTGTCCCTCTTCCAGACTATCGGGAAGGAGAGGGATTTGGTATAACACAGGAGAAGCGATGGGACTCGCTCTCCCTGCTTCTGCAGACGCAGACTTCTCGACATTAGTGGACTCGTCAAGAAGACATGCGCTTCCATCTGCTAAAACAAGTTGGACTATGTCGGAAATGGACCATCTCCTCAAGGGAGTATTCCATGTCTTGGAAGTTTTTAACTTCCTAGACTGGTCCTTTGGGGCTTTGGCCAAGAAGACACAAGACCCCGATTTCTTGGAACCCGAAGTCCTACATAGTGTGCTGGCCTGTATGGATAAGGCGGTTCAAGATGGATCAGCTGAAGTGGCATCCCTTTTCGGGGCAGGAATTCTAAAAAAGAGAGCTGTCTTCAGTTCATTTTTAACAAAAGCAGTCTCTCCCGTACAGAGGGTGTCTCTCTTATACGCCCCTCTTTCGAAGCAGCTTTTCCCTTCTCAGTTAGTGAGGGATATTTCTCACTCGCTAACTGAGAAGGCAACACAGGACTTGCTAGTGCAATCAGCTAAGAAGTCAAGACCAGCTGTTCCTGCCAAGAAGAGGGAGTCAAGAAGTACTCAGCCGCCCTTTCGAGGGAGCTCATCAGGCCAAGCCCCTAGGAAAAGAGGAACAGAAAGAAGAGGAAGGTCTTCTTCCATTAGAGCAACAAAAAAGGCCAAATGAGATACCAGTCCTCCAAGCACCAGTGGGGGCCAGGCTGCTGAAGTTTTCAGAAGCGTGGGCCTCGAGACAAGTAGATTCTTGGTCTCTAGAGATACTCAAGAAAGGATATCTCATCCCCTTCGGAGACAGACCTCCATTGACGACGACACTGAGGGAGCTGTCAGTGAGGTACAAAGATCCTGCAAAAAGGGAATCCCTGTTACGTCTAGTACAGCAAATGTTGGAGAAGGAGGCCATCGAGACAGTGCAGGATCCTTACTCCTGGGGCTTTTACAATCGCCTTTTCTTAGTGCCGAAAGCTTCGGGAGGGTGGAGGCCTGTGCTGGACGTGAGCGCATTGAACCGCTTCGTGGAGAAGACAAAGTTCTCAATGGAGACTTCCAACATGGTCCTTGCGGCTCTGCGACCAGGAGATTGGATGGTCTCCCTCGACCTGCAGGACGCTTACTTTCACGTCCCCCTGCATCCTTCATCGAGAAAATATCTTCGATTCATGGTGCAGGGCAGGATTTACCAATTCAGGGCTTTGTGCTTCGGCCTCTCGACGGCTCCTCAGGTGTTTACGGCATTGATGAGGAACGTAGCAAGATGGCTACATCTGAAGGGGGTGAGAATATCACTATTTGGACGACTGGCTTATAAGAGCGAGATCGAGACAGCAGTGTTTGGAGGACTTGGAAACAACTCTAGATCTAGTGAAATCTCTCGGATTGCTCGTAAACCTTGAGAAATCTCAGACAATCCCCAGCCAGGACATTGTCTATCTGGGGATTCGGATGGATTCTCGGGGTTTTCGAGTATTTCCATCCCAAGAAAGGATTGCTCGAGGATTGGAGTAGGTCTCGGCCTTCCTAGAGAAAGAGCGAAGCTCAGCGAGGGAATGGCTCAGTCTTCTGGGCACCCTTTCGTCGCTAGAACAGTTTGTTTCTCTGGGGAGGCTGCACATGAGGCCTCTGCAGTTCTACCTGAGGAGAATGTGGAACAGGAAGACAGGAGAACTGGCAGATTCTTTTCCTCTACAAGAAAACATCAAGAGCCACTTGCGATGGTGGTTAAAACCTCTGATAAAGAACGAGGGAGTGTCCTTGTCTCTGCGGAACCCTCGCCTAGTGTTGTTCTCCGACGCCTCGGAAACAGGATGGGGAGCAACACTAGGGACGAAGGAAGTTTCAGGCATCTGGACGAGAGAACAGATGTCCTGGCACATAAATGCGAAAGAGCTTCTAGCCATTCATTTGGCTCTGAAGCATTTCGAAGAGGATGTCAAGAGGCGTGGTGGTCCAGGTCAACTCGGACAACACTACGGCTCTGGCATACATCAGAAAGCAGGGGGGGACGCACTCTTTCTCCCTGTACGAGTTAGCAAGAGCTCTATTAATCTGGGCGGAGGAACGAAATACAGTACTCCTAACAAGATTCTTTCAAGGAGGGAGGAATATAAGAGCAGACAGACTAAGCAGGAAGAACCAGGTCCTTCCTACAGAATAGACCCTTCATTCAGAAGTCTGCCAGAAACTGTGGTCTCTATGGGGGAGACCTCAAATAGATCTGTTTGCGGCGTTCCTCTCCAGAAGGATGGAGAACTTCTGCTCGTTAGGGGAGGATCCCAGAGCTATAGCAATCGATGCCCTTCTCATGGATTGGTCGGGCATAGATGCGTACGCTTTTCCCCCGTTCAAGATACTGGGGGAAGTGATAAGGAAGTTCATGTCCTCGGAAGGAACGAGGATGACATTAATCGCTCCCTTTTGGCCCGCTCGAGAATGGTTCACAGAGGTACTGGAATGGATGGTGGACTTCCCCAGATCTCTTCCCGATAGGACAGATCTGCTCAGACAACCCCACTTCGAGAGGTATCACAAAAACATCCACGCTCTCGCCCTGACTGCCTTTCGACTATTGAAAGATTGGTCAGAGCGAGAGGCTTTTCTCGCAGAGCTGCAAGAGCAAGAAGATCCTCTACCATGCGGATCTACCAATCGAAGTGGGAAGTCTTTCGTAGATGGTGTAAGGTGAAGAAGCTGTCCTCCTCCGATACCTCTGTGACCGAAATTGCCGATTTTCTTCTATATCTGAGAGAAGAATCTCAATTGGCAGTTTCTACGATAAAGGGGTATAGAAGCATGCTATCTGCTGTGTTCAGGAACAGGGGCCTGAACATAGAGGATAACAAAGATCTTCATGACCTGATACGATCTTTTGAAACATCAACATCAAAAGCTTCGCTTTCCCCTAGCTGGAACCTAGACGTGGTTCTTAAGTACCTCACATCAGAGAAGTTCGAGCCTCCTCATCAAGCGTCCTTCAGAGACATTACAAGGAAATGTATTTTTCTAATGGCTCTCGCTACTGCCAAGAGAGTCAGCGAATTGCAGGCTCTAGACTCGAGAGTGGGATTTAGAGGAGACTCTGCAGTGGTATCTTTCCGGCCTTTATTTTTAGCAAAAAATGAAAATCCTTCGAGACCATGGCCCAGGAGTTTTGAAGTTAAAGGACTTTCTCAACTTGTGGGAAAGGAACTTGAGAGGTCATTATGTCCGGTTAGAGCCTTAAAATTTTACTTGCAGAGGAAGAAACAGCTGCAAGGTTGCAATCAAAGTCTCTGGTGTGTGGTTAAGGACCCTAAGAGACCGATGTCAAAAAACGCCTTAGCCTTTTTCGTTAGAAACGTGATTACTGAGGCACACATGAAATGCAAAAGTGAATCCTTTGCAGCTTTGAGAGTAAAAGTGCACGAGGTACGTGCAGTTGCTACATCGATATCTTTCAACAAGAACATGTCGATGAAAAATATCTTAGCAGCAACGTACTGGAGGTGCAACTCGGTTTTTGCCTCACATTATTTAAAGGATGTAAGGGTAACATATGAGAGATGCTTCTCTCTGGGTCCGTATGTATCAGCGGATACAGTGCTGGGTGAAGGAGATAAGATTGATCCTTAATTTTTGTTTAGTTTTGATTTTAAAATAATTTGGTGTTGAATTTTAAGGTTGTTTGAAAGGTGGTTGGGGATAACTCCTTTCAATCTTAGTACTAATCCACGGTTAGGATCGGGTGATCGGGATCGGTGTTGTACTCCTTCATTATGCCATTAGGCATAGGTGTATTGTCATGTAAGTGGATAAGACCCCATTGACAAAGGCCATCAGGTTCTGTCGAGTAAGTGGATAAGACCCCATCGACAGTCCTCACAAGAGCTCTTAGCCATAGGTCACATCCTCGCTGAGGCTCTTGAGGCGAAGCAGACTTCTAAGCAGTAGCTATGAAATCTTCCGCCAAAACAGGTAGGAACCAGGGTATCTTTATATTTTATTACCTACAACATATGTTGTTTACCTGTCTAATCAGTAATTAGCTGTCTCTTACCCTCCGCCAAAGGTGCCAATCAACTAAGTATATATCTGACAGGGAAGTTGAATGTATGAAAATGATATTGTTATTGTACAATAAAGTTTCATACATACTTACCTGGCAGATATATACGATTAAATGGCCCACCCAGCCTCCCCTCAGGAGACAGGTGGAAGAGAAAATCTGGTTCTAGAACGGTAATGGTTCCTATTCCTGCCACCCAGCGGCAGGGCGGTAGATCACCTGACCTACCTGTAGCGTGTGCCGCGAAATTCGAATTTCTGTCGGGGACGACGGAATCTATAGCTAAGTATATATCTGCCAGGTAAGTATGTATGAAACTTTATTGTACAATAACAATATCATTTTTGTCAAACCGATATTTATGTTTGCTACAGACCCGATACATATTGTTCAATATTGCAGTAATGAACTTACAATCTTTTGATTAAAGTGTTGCTAAGTTGATAGACAAGTAGTATTCACTACCATCTTTATCAAGTAGTGTCATAACGTAAGCATTGGATTCGTTACAAGACCAATTTTGGCTTATAATTGAGGTACACCTCTGCTACAAAGCTCAACTCAAGTAGAGAGGGCCCTTGGCTTTACTGCCATGTCACTAAAGGTTAAGTTGAGTGCCAACCAGAGGTAGTTTCTACAGCAGGCTCTCTTAGCTGGCAAGGAACGACAAGCATTGTTTTCAGTGCTAGAAGCTTTTCTATTTGTAATTCATTACATGACTTATTGTTTTAGAGTAGAATATATCCATGTATCCAATCTCCTGTCATGTGGGAATCAGCTATGTAATTACTTGGTAAGTTGCTTATATAAAAAGGACATTTTTATAATAAAATAAAATGTTATATTGTACTTACCAAGTAATTACATGATCAGAGCCCTCCCTCTGCCCGTCTGATGGCCAAGCATAAACGGAATGAGTATGGTCTGCGAAGTCATTCCTAACCCTCTCGCTAGGTGGCAAGAATGGTTTTGCCTACACACTATTGGTGTTGCTGCCATGAAATTTGAATCTAAACTGCTGTGAATAAGTTAAAAGTAATAGCTATATAATTACTTGGTAAGTATATAAAATTTTATTTTTATACATTCAACTTACCTGTCAGATATATACATAGCTATTACTCCGTCGTCCGACAGAAATTCGAATTTCTCGGCACACGCGGCAGGTAGGTCAGGTGATCTAACCCCCGCCGCTGGGTGGCGGGAATAGGAACCATACCCGTTTTCTAATTCATAATTTTTCTGTCGCTGGAATGTAAACAACGTTTGCAGTTCCTCCTGATGGATTTTCGTGTTTCATCGCCATCGATCGTCTGGGCTAACTTTTACAGGGAAGTAATGGATCTTTGGTTCGGCATACGCTTTTGTTAACTTTTTGATAATATTAACTTCGAAAATTTCGAAGATTAGTGACGTGTAACTACCAAAGTTTTCGGTAGACACTCATGCACTTTCACGAAAGTGAATTACTTATACTTTCATGAAAGGGAATTACTTATATTTATTCGTTAATACAAATAAGTGTTAGTTTGATTGAGAAATGTGTATCTTTCTTCCTAGTTGGGGAAGTCAGAAAGGTAACTATCCTTTAGAAGCTTTATTAGCTCTTGTGTTAACGAGCAATTATAGTAGTAACAGTACTAGTAGTTGTTGCATCCTCATCACCTTCTTACTCCGCAGAATCTACAATATCATATTTGCAAATTGTAGACTTTGGATATAGTTCAAATGCGAACTCTTTGAACGTAAGAAGTGAATATAGTGTTCCCCCATTACAATGGAGGGTGCGTCTGATCGGCTCTGTCTCGCTCTCAGGTCTAGACCTCTTCCAAGCTCACAAGCCCAGAGGAGAAGGAATGTCGAAAACCGTAAGGAGGTTTCAGAGAATCCCCACCGGTCAGGCGTCCCCTCGGCAGGTTCTGTAGAGCGTCCCAGACTGCCAGGGATAGCCATTGGAAAGGCATCCTAAAACAGTGTTTCTCCCTTTTTAGGCCTACTGTTCCATGATGGATAGGAGAACTTCGAATGAATGAATTTGACGAAGATCCTCGTATAATGCCTTCTGGTAGAATTATTCAAAATGAGAATGACTTTAATCGATCCACCTTTCGAATCAGGCGACGATTTAGCGCCTTCTAATATTAGAGATCATTCGATAACATTTGTGATAAAGTCATTGTTCGAACATTTTTTTTCGCAACTAGACGAGAACGCTATTCCTGGGGGTATGAAATTGTTATTTCAACATAAGATTCCCCATTGGTGCATTTTTAGATTTAGATCTATTCTGATTAGAATGATTTAGATTATTTGTCAATCGAATGAATTATATGGATCTCGTTGAGTGATAAAGCATATATGTATGACTTTTAAGCTTCTAGCTCCTACCATGCTTAGGACAAATCGCCTTAGCCTACGGTATGGCATGGCATACTCACATACCGAAATTTATGCTATAATGGTCAACTGAAATCCTTACAAAATTTCCTAAATTAATACGGTTTACCTTAATGTAACAGTATTATAGAGTATTCTGTTACGCTAGAGTATGAGTTATGATGCTTTCGTGTCTTCGAGAAGTGATCAGAGAAGCATATCTTTATTGGTGAATTGAGAGTAGGATAGAAACATTTTTCTTCGTGTTAGAAGAGGTTTCCATGAATTACCAGTACCCTTCTAGGACTTTCCTAGGAAGAAATTGTTTAAAAGGATTGTTAGACGACACCTTTTAGTTTCTAGACTTGTCGAAGTCTCGTTCGCTTAATTATGCTTATATAAAACTTCCTGAAGCTCGATAAAAATTTTAATAGATTCCTTTATTAAATGGAGTAACTGGCAACTCTGGGAAGGGAAGGCCAGTCGGCTTTCGAAGACTGCTTTCGCTTTGAATTGAGAGAGAGACCAGCGGCAGTACCATGTTGTTCTCAGTCGTGAGCCGTCGATTACAGCTCTCTCTCCTGCGGAATGGGATAACTAACCGTATCTCTTCCCTACAATCGTGGTCTTAGCCTCGGATTGAGGGAATACCTAAGCTGTCATAAATAAATATTGTCTGCCTTTTGTTAGGAAGCTTTCAATAAGAAAGATATTACAACCTTTCAATGCTGTTTACCGTAGAGAACATGATTAAAGGATTCTAATGCAGCAGAACATTATATTATTTAATGCACTAATACTTACGAAAGCATGTCTTATTAGAGTACATACTTAGTGAGAAGAGAGATGTATTAGAGATTCACTTCAAGACTACGCTATGGTTAAGTCTTTCGAGAAACGACACAACCGTATTTAGAATCGGATATTGCGCAGAAGTTGTATGAGTCGAATGGGAAACATTCTTTTAGTGGGAAATGGTTTCCCTGAATGGATTATACTACGTATATAATAGTTTTTCATAATAAGAACGGAATTAACATACGGAAGAATTAATCAAGGAAAGAAAAATTCCCCTTCCGATATACTCGAATTAGAGGAAAATTGAGAAGAAAAATCCAACTATGGAAGTACTGTAAAATGATAGGATTCTTACAGCACCTCTTCTTATTTTGATATCGAGATATCATGACCACGGTTGCAAGTAATGGGCCAGAAGCGGGACGCCTCCCAGGAGCGAGGCGCTAGGCAAGCGCGAGGACGCTGCGAGGCGCGTGACGCCAACCAGAAGCAGGACGCCTCCCAGGAGCGAGGCGCCAGGCAAGCTCCAGGACGCTACGAGGCGCGAGACGTCAACAAGAAGCGTGACGCTTCTCAGGAGAGAGTCGCCAGGCAAGCGCGAGGACGCTCCAAAGCGGTTGACGCCAGCCAGAAGCATGACGCCTCCCAGGAGCGAGGCGCTAGGCAAGCGCCAGGACGCTTCAAGGCGCGAGACGTCAACTAGAAGCGTGACGCCTCTCAGGAGAGAGGCGCGAGGCAAGCGCGAGGACGCTCCAAGGCGCGTGACGTCAACCAGAGGCGTGACGCCTCCCAGGAGAGAGGCGCCAGGTAAACGCGAGGACGCTGCAAGTCGCAAGACGCCAGCCAGAAGCGTGACGCCTCCCAGGAGCGAGGCGCCTACCAGGCGCAAGACATCAGGATCTCCAATTTCTCAGTATTTGGAGACAGACTTTCCAAGAGTTTCCTCTTTGAGAACTGACACAAGATCAGTTTTTTCCTGGCAGGGACACAAGTTATCGCACAGGCGGCCGTGGCCCTTGTCAGGATTAACTGAAATTGCGGAAGTCTCTAACAAGAACAGACTTCTCATGTCAGGTGATATAGTGGTCGCGTGAGCGACTTCTTTCCTGGCAAGAAAAAGTTGTTTTTTTTGGGAGAAACTTGCTTTGCCAGATCAACCCTCTACTGACAATTATTCTAGATATCGCACAGGCAAACGTAGTACGTGTCAGGATAAGTGGGTTCTGCTTTATAGACCTTTACATGGTGAAGAGAACCGATATCTTTAGAAGTCTCTCGCTTTCCTCAACCTTATGAGACAAGTGATAGAAAATATATCGGACTCATAAGTTAATCTGGGTGCAGGTTTTAGAAAGACCTTGGCAACCCCTTTTTTATTGCACGTTTCGGCTAGTCCCTTGAACCATGCAGCTCCTCTTTCTCCTCTTTCATTGTTATTAACAGGATGTTATATTATCCTACTCCTATGTAAACATATAACAAGGGAGACCTTGTAATGTTTTGGTACTGGAAAAGACTCGTAAGAGCTCTCAGTATTGGGTGAGAGGCTTTTTCAAGTATTTGAACTGTACATTACGGCCTGATGTCCTAGGATAGGAATCTTGAATGATTCTCCTCGATCCTGGATCATTTATTAGGAGAATAGGATAATAATAATAATTTGTTGTTTTGCTGAATAACGATGATAGAATTTTCCGTTCTCTCGTTGCCCAGGCACAAGGACGGGAAGAAAGAATATAAGAGAGAGGTAGCAATCTACGCCATCTTTATTTTATAGAAAGGGGAATAAAATTTAGTCTTTTTTCCCCTAAAATATAAACTCTTTACAGAATGTAAGACAAAGGGCGTCAAAGAAAGAGAGGATAATACGTTATGCCTCATTTTAGACTTAGAGAGGTTGGATTCACAGAGGTCACGTTCTTCTCACAGCAAGTTTTTGAAGTCTTTTCCAAGACAGTCTGAATATTCTTTCAGCATCTATTTTTAAATGGACCTTAACAACCTCTCCACTCTGAGTCTGTCTGCGTGCAGACTGACCAGAAGTGGACATGAATGAGAGGATGTTTCAAGGTAAATGACAGTAGTCATTAATAAGATATATGATTACTGCAGATCGTGCTAGAGGGAATGAGGAAACTGTCCTCTTCCGATACCTCTGTGAACCACATAGCGGTTTTTTCTTCCCTTTCAGAGGGAAGAATCACCTTTGTATTTTTCTGCTATCAAAGAACGCAGTAAAAGGCTATATACTCTGTCTCTATAAAGGGAATTGGAGATAGCAGAGCATTAAGATCTTCGGGATCTTATACAATACCTCTATACGACAAGACTAGGAGATCTTATAATTACAATGGGATCCTATTTGGGCCTCAGATTCCGTGTTCTGACAAGATGGAACTGTTCCTCATCAATGTTTCTCTTGGTACTAAAGGACCAAAATGACGAGTGAAATTTTGGGCTTGGAATCTGGAATCAAATTCTAGAAAGACTAGGCAATGGGTTCCTGCCAGCATGGTATGTTTGGCAAAAGAACTAAAACCTTTTATTCCTGGATCAACGCTTTCAGATAAAGGATTCGTTGTCCAGGCAAATGTATTTACATTCTCATCTACTAAAGGAGATAAGGTTTAAACGTTTGCTGACAGAGTCTTTGGAATATGATGAGGGCTTAAAAAACCACTTCCCAGAAGGTTCGAAGAGATATTTAAAGAGCTAGAAATCAGGAATCCTCCCAATTTCAGCTCAGAATCTCCTTAGACTTCCAGGCTCTTTCCCTGCCTTCGTGCAAGGATAGGGAAGATTTTGCAACAAGAGAACTCTTCAACATGTAGGAAGAGTGCTCGTTAGCAACGGAAGTATCAAGTATGATTCTCCTAGGAGGAAGACTGGTCTCTCGGACATTGCCAGTTTTCATCGAGACTCTTAACAAGCTCGAATCTCCAGCAAGTGGGGAGAAGTCAGCCAGGCGCGAGGAGCCAGCCAGACGCGAGGCGCCAGGCAAGCGAAGCGCCAGCCAGGCGCGAGGCGCCAGCCAGGCGCGAGGCGCCAGCCAGGCGCGAGGCGACAGCCAGGCGCCAGCCAGGCGCGTGACGCCAGGCAGGCGCGAGACGCCAGGCAGGCGCGAGGCGCCAGCCAGGCACGAGGCGCCAGACTGGCGCGAAGCGCCAGCCAGGCGCAAGCCAGGCTCTGGGCTTCATCCAGAAGAGTTCTATGTCAAAGAAAGCCCTGGTCTTCTTTGGAACAGTGGAATCTCTAAAGCACTTCTTGAGTAACTCGTTGATTCCTTCAAACAGCTAAGAATTAAAAGCGCTTGAAGTGCGGGCTTTTAACAATTCTTGTTCTTTCCATAACAATATGTCGTGAGAGACATATTAGCTGTAATAACGGGAGATGCAACTCTGTGTTGACTCCTCTTTGCACGAAGGAGATCAAGTGGGCCTATGAGAGATCCTTCTCTCTTTGTTATACGTGTCCACGGATGCGTTGCTGGGATAGGGAGACGACACTGATCCTTAACTAGTGAATTATTTTTTTTTAACATAAGTGTATTATTTTCTGGGTTTATTTGAAATGAGTTTGGGGATAGCTCTTTTCAAATTAAGCACAAACCCTCGTGTTAGGATCAGGTGATCGGGATCGGTGTTGTGCTCCTTAAATTATGCCAATAGGCATTGGTGTATTGTCATGTAAGTGGATAAGACCCCATTGACAAATGACCACTAGATTCTGTCAAGTAAGTGGATAAGACCCCATTGACAGATCTACAAGAACTCTTAGCCATAGGTCACATCCTCGCTGAGGCTCTTGAGACGAAGCAGACTACTAGCAATAGCTAGGAAGTCGACCCTTCGTCTAAACACATAGGAACCAAGGTTTTATTTATTTATTACCTACAACGTATGTTGTTTACCTGTCTATTCAGTAATAGCTGTCTTTTACCCTCCACCAATGGTGTGAATCAGCTATGTATATATCTGACAGGTAAGTTGAATGTATAAAAATGATATTGTTATGATACAATAAAGTTTTATACATACTTACCTGGCAGATATATACATAGCTATTACTCCGTCGTCCGACAGAAATTCGAATTTCGCGGCACACGCGGCAGGTAGGTCAGGTGATCTAACCCCCGCCGCTGGGTGGCGGGAATAGGAACCATACCCGTTTCCTAATTCATAATTTTTCTTCCAGCTGTCTCCTGAGGGGAGGCTGGGAGGGCCATTTAATTGTATATATCTGCCAGGTAAGTATGTATAAAACTTTATTGTATCATAACAATATCATTTTATTACATATAATTGTTATGTTTTATCTGAATCATAGTTCTACTCCCAGCTTGTTCATTAGATTCTCCTTCATGCTTAAAATTAGTTAATCCTTAGTAATATGATTTTACTCAGCAGGTGATTATCTTCTATTTAATCACATGTGCTTTTTTATGGTATTTTCCTCAGTGGCAACCCAGTATTCTTATCAGATTTTGTGGAAACTTTTATATAATTTCCAATGCAAACAATTGCCTCTTATGTAAGGTTATTCCTCAATGCAAGCTGAAACTTGTTAACAAGGCAAGTAACTGGAGGTACTAGGTCTTCCAGCTCACCTACCATCATCAAGCACTTTTTCCTCAGCCACAGTCAAGTTAAGATGTGTTTTTGAGCTCTGACTGACCATCAGGTTGAAACATATTTGACCTTTGTTGTATGTATCGTGTTTGTGTTTTTTTCATTCAACATGTATTTGAACGAGGAAAGTGACCAACAAAAGAAATAATGGATGTAAGTGGGGTGGTAATGTAACCAGTTTTGTGTTTCTGTACTATCTTTACTAGTGCTAAGATTGTACTGGTTACTTTCCAATCTTCTTCTTGTGATGGCAGGAGAAACCCTCTTTTCCAATTGTGCCAACCCTGGTGCATGTGCTGAGCTCTCTCCAGGTGAGACAACAGCATGTGTCTGTGGTTTGTCACTTGTTACCAATGTTTTGTCTGCAGCTTCACTTGTGTGCGTTCAGACGTTTCCATCTGTAAGTATGCTGTGCAATGGTACTCAATGCTGTTTAAATC
>NC_087212.1:25041400-25053900 GCF_015104395.2 Macrobrachium nipponense | reverse complement strand
AATTATCAAATGCCCTTTGTGTTCATCAGTCCAGACAAAAGCTACCTTCTTTCTTAAGAGATTAGTCAAAGGATCGGCGATGTCAGAAAAATTTCTAACAAACCTTCGGTAGTAGCCACCTAACCCAAGGAATTTTCTGACATCCCTCCTGCACTTAGGGACTAACATTTTTTCAATACATTCGATATTTGCTTGCTTAGGAGCAACTTTACCATTACCAACTTCATGACCCAAATATACAACCCTCGCCTTTGCGAATTCACTTTTCTTTAAATTAATTACTAAACCTGCTTTCTTCAAAACCTCAAACAGTGCCCTAATACGTTTTAAATGTGTTTCCCAATCATCACTATAAATACAATAATATCATCAATATAAACAACACACCCTTCTAAACCATAGACTAAAGTATTCATTAACCTCTGAAAGGTGGCAGCCGCGTTCTTCATACCAAACGGGCATCACTTTACATTGAAACAGTCCCTGAGGTGTTACGAAAGCAGACAAGGCCCTTGCCCGCTTCGAAAGAGGAACCTGCCAATAACCTTTCAGCAAATCGAATTTACTAATGTATTTGGCCTTACCCATACGATCAATACAATCCTCAATTCGAGGTAATGGATAACAATCAGACTTAGACAATTCATTCAATTTACGGTAATCAAAACATAACCTGAAATCCCCGTCGGGTTTCTTTACCAATACAACAGGTGATGACCAAGGACTTTGACTAGGTTCAATTAGGTCATGTTTTAGCATATAATCAACTTCCTTCGCTACAACCTCATTTTTGAAGGGATTCAACCTGTAAGGAGATCGTTTCACAGGAGTGGCGCTACCTACGTCCACGTCATGCTCAAGGACAGAAGTCCTTCCCGGTACATCCGAAAATAATTCCTTATAATTAAATACCAATTTCTTAAAGAACCTTGTTCTTATTACTTAAATGAGAAAAACCATTCCAGAAAAATTGTTCAACGAATTTGATTATCCGAACGCCATTCACTTCCATTAAACAAATTATCATCAATACTTTCACCCTCTGAAAAAGAAAAATGGTTATCGTTCTCTGGAAACTACAGCATTCCCTATGGTTGCCACGGGAATGACTTTCTCCCGTTCCATATAAGCCTTCAACCATATTTCGTGACAAAGCTGAAAAGGTTTCTTCTCTTCGGGAGTCTCTACTAAATAATTAACTTCACTAATTTTTTTTCAAAATCTTCCAAGGACCTGAAAAAGAAGCTTTCAATGGATTTCCTGGAATGGGTAACAAAACCAAAACTTTGTCGCCTACCGCAAAGTCACGGACTTTAGACCTTCTGTCAAAAAAGTACTTCATTCTTTTTTGGCTACACAATAAATTTTCACCTGCAAATTTCCAAGCCTTGGTTAACTTATCGCCTAGATTAGACACATAATCTAATAAATTGATCTCAGGGACGTCTCCCTCCCAGGACTCTCGAACAACATCGAGAGGACCTCGAACACAATGGCCAAACACAAGGCTGAAAGGCGAAAACCTAAAGACTGACTTGGGACAGAACGAAAAGCGAACAACAAATAAGGTAATTCCTTATCCCATTCAGAACCATTGATCAAACAATACTTCTTTACCATAGATTTCAGGGGTTTTGATGAAATCTCTCCAGAGCTCCCTGACTTTCTGGATGATATGGAGAAGAGGTCACATGTTTTTATATTTAACTCTGCCAATTTTATCTCTGAAATACCTGCTACAAAATTAGAACCACATCAGACTGAATTTATTTTAGGCATCCCAAACCTGGTGAAAAAGTCAATTAGTACATCAACAATTTTTAACACTTTTTATAGTACGTAGTGGTATTGCCTCGGGATATCGAGACATTCTATCCGTGATAGTCAAAATATATTCATTTCCACTACGAGTCCTTGGTAATGGTCCAACAACATCAATAATGACCTCCTTGAAAGGTTCGGAAACCACTGGAATAGGACATAGAGGCGCTTTTGGAATAAGCTGGTTGGGTTTACCGACCTTCTGACAGAACATCACAGCTATTGACAAATTTTCTTTACGTCCGCCTTCAACTTCGGCCAATAATAATTCATTAGCAACTTGCCGGAAGTCTTATGAATGCCAAAATGTCCGTCCAAACCACTTTCATGCGCCAATGATATCAACTCATTCCTGTAAACAAATGGAACCATTATCTGTTTTCAAAATTTCAAATCAATATTATCAGCCTCCATAGGCCTACTCAACCTATATAAAATATTATTAATTATCTTAAATTTGGGACCAGTTATATCAGAAACCTCACCTGACTCAATAGGGAGATCCCGAAAATCCTTTTTCTGAGCTTTGATAAGCTCTTCAGTAGTCCAATTCAGTTTTGTCCTCAAATCCCAAGATCTACAACTACGCTATCACTACGTTTTCTAAACTACTTAAATCTAGATCAATTGTTGACTCTGCACGTCAACAATTCTAGCACTAGAACGAGTAACTGCTGCTACCTCACAATCAGGATTTTATCAATATGGGATAGGTATTATTCTTAAGAGCAAACATCATTCCCTATCACAACATCAACATCTTTAACAGGAAATTTATCAACAATGGCCAATTTCAAATTCCCTGCAAAGGAAGGGCAAATTAAATTAAAATTTTCAATAGCATAAGACTTTACCGTATCAGGAAAACCAGACAATAACACGAATTCCTCACTTTCAGGAACAAAATTACACGGCAATGCCTCCCTAAGGATCAAAGACTGAGCTGCTCCAGTATCACGCAATACGTACTCGTCTTTTCTCGGACGAATTTGGGGATGAGACACTACCGAAGGACAAATACTTTTCAAAACAGCCATGTAGTCATTGGTCAGCGGACCTTGTTGGGATAGGTTCTCTCTCTCTCTTTTCCACACCCATCACTGGCCTACCATTAGCATTTTGCGATTTTCTAAACGCATAACACAAGCTCTTTATGTGCCCCTTCTATTGCAAAAGAAGCACGTCAATGTCTTCAATTTCTCTGGATTGTATATATTAGGTCTATTACCTCTGTTAGGAGAAAAATTAATATTAGTATTAGCATTACCCTGATTATTTCCTCTATAATTATTTCTAGTAAACATCCTAGCATTATTATTGTTAGAATTATTATTCCTACCTACTACTTTAACCCAACTAGACTTCACATTTGTCGTTACTCGCCCCCTAACTCACTCTTATGAGACAAATAATATTCATCACTAGCGATGGCTACCTCCTGAACGGTCTCGAGTTTTAACTCTTCGAGGTGGACCTTCAGTTTATCTGGGACACACCTCTTAAACTCTTCCACCAACATTAATTCCTTCAATTTCTCAAAATCTACCACTTCCTTGGACTTGAGCCAATCACTAGCATATTGTTCCTTCGACCTTGCAATTCAACAAAAGTTTGTTCCTTACTTTTTTTTTTTTTCTAAGTTCCTGAAGCGTTGCCTATAGGCTTCAGGGACTACTCATAGGCCTTCAAGACAATAGCCTTCACACTCTCATAATCTGATGACAGATCCTCCTCCAAAGTTACATACACTCTCTGAGCTCTTCCAACCAATTACTTTGTATAAAAGAGGTGGTCCAATACTCTTGGGGCCACTCCAACCTTGCTGCAATCCTCTCAAACGATACAAAAAAACTCTGCTACATTATTTTCCTCAAATTTAGGCACAAATTTGAGAGCCTGCGCTAAATTAATAGCAGGCGTTACTGACCTATTTGGGAAAGGGGGAGGGGAAGATGAGGAACCTGTGTCTCTCATGGCAATCTCATGTTGCCTCTCTTTTTCTCTTTCCTCTGCCTTAAACAAACTTTTCTATTTCAAACTCCATCTGCCTCAGAGCAATTTGCCTATCCAAAAATTTCTACAGACAACAGTCCTTTATCAGGTTTCACTTCTTGTTCACCCCACCTGCCTTTACAGTTTTTAACATATTCATAAATTTGCAATAGCAATACACCCTTTCTTATGGACACTTCATATTCCAATTCAAAATGCTGCGCCTACAATTTCCAAGTCTTCCCTATTCAACTCTGCAAGCCTCTCTTGCCACCCCTCTCCGCTAAGGAGTTCTAATACATTAACAACCATAATGACCACTATATTCACACAGAATACTAAATTTACACAAGACAACCACGAGAGGAGAGAAAATATGCTGCCTGAAAAATAACCCCAAGAATTAACTTTGCACATACACCGGTGAATACTTAGGAACGAAGATCCTGTCAAAACGGTCGCCACTTGTGATGGCTGGCTTGACCACACCACACAAAACACTAAACTTATCAAATAGTTATTCACTAAAATACCATACTAAGTCCACAAAAGGTGGATAGTATCCAACTTCAATAGAGTGCAAAGTCAATTCAAGGGACAAAGAAAATACTTGAAAAAATATACTTAATTTTAATACACAACCTTCAGATAGAAATAACACCTGAACCTCAACAATACAATAATTAATGAGAAACACTCACTCTTAAACTCCCCTGCAAAAGAAAAACAATTACACGATTAAAGAAAGGTCATCAACACATACATCCTAAAAGGGGAGAGGGTCCAGAAAGGAGGAGGCAAGCGAAAAAGTAGAATATCCTAACAAATACATCTAAATATCCCTAACAACAAGTTCCTCAAACGACTTTATAGGTCTCCTCTTAGAGGACAATAAACTCAAACGTCTGGAGGCTTAATCTGGGTGGCAGGGAAAACTGATCCGAAACTATGGTGATGGAAGGCTTTCACAAGCTCCACTAATGACGTCAGCAGAGGATCACAGGTCGTGACCTCGATAAATAAATTATAGGTATAAATATTATACCTTGGGACAGAGAGGTCCCCTTGGCTTTTACTGAACCAAGGGCAGTACACAAAATGCAGAATAAAAGGTCCTTGCTGCAGATAAGGATATCCAGCTTCAAAACGTAGCTCTGCAATGTGGCGAGGAATAAATATAGTTCCAACAGCAATAATCGTGCCCTTCAAGGTTGGAGGCTCAGAAACACACTGAGGCAAAAAACCTCCAAGCGTAAACCTCCATCCCTCGGATAACGAAGGATCGCCGCCACGTAACCAACACAACTTGAAAATATAAAACAGTCATTAGCCAATAATAAACACCAAGATAACCACCGGTTGAGGAGAACAAAAAAACTATAAAGAAAGCAATGACACACTTCCATACTTAACATTAAAAATCTAAAAACTTAAATAATTTAGAAATTAATGACAACTAAGTTACAATATATATATATATATATATATATATATATATATATATATATATATATATATATATATATATATATATATATCTATATATATATATATATATATATATATATATATATATATATATATTATATATATATAAGATATATATATATATGATAGATATATATATATATATATATATATTATATATATATATATATATATATATATATATATTTATATATACATATCAAGTATAAAAGGCCCATTATTGCACTAATGGTGCCGATAAGCAGTTAATGGCACCTCCTTTATGTATGTTATATATATATTTCTGGGCTTGACCTGTGTCGGCCTGTGAAATGGTTCCTTTGATACTATTTCTGAAGAATAAATATTGCTATTCATCCTAGAGAAAAAAGAAACAATAGAATGCCAAGATAAATGGCTTGCTCACTTCTTATAGAAGTGTCGGTATAAGTAAGGATGCGAGTGGAATCACTACCAGAGGTCCCTTGCCATTTAGCTTATTCCTTTTGACAAAACAAACCCCGAACTACGGAGGAGCTGTGCTACAGCTCCCGGTCTACTACTACTGTGAGCGCCTCCGACGCCTGAGACGTCATTCCTTTCAATAGCGCGCGTTACACCAAACGTTAAAATTTTTTCGGTGCTGTGTTTCGCTCTATTTTGGATTATCTTTTGGATTATCTTTTATTTTCAAGATGTCTTCAGCTTCTGCTTCTAAGTTAAGTACTGTTTGGGGTTACTGATCTCATTTTATGATGATCTTCGTGTTTTATACATATTCGGAGCCTTATCGGGTGCGGTATGTCCCCTCGACCGCATGCGGTACGGGTTATCTCTTTCGTCTCCATACCGTTAGAGATTTCCCTTTTTCTCAGTACTTTAGATATGGTTACTTATACATAGTCTCTATATCTTTATGCAGTTAGTTTTTTAGTTAGGCCTCCACGGGGCACGCTCTGACCGCACGTTTCGGACCTTAGTCTAGCTACGCCTTACATTGTTAGGATTTTTATCAGTCACGATTGAGAGTCATATCATCTTAATTATTCTGATGTTCTCTCTTTCCTTCTCTAGTTCCTGATTACCATTAATAATATTATAGGTACTAGGTTGGCTAACATACACCATGCTTCGTATGGCGATTAGCTTCCCTGTTATCATTTATTTTACAGTTAAGTTAGGCTTTTCATACCCCAATTGTCGATTGGTGATTAGCCCTGCCCCCCGTTTTCTTGAACTAGAGGTTAAATTAGGCTAACATACCCCTTTCTTCGGATCGGCGATTAGCCTGAATTTTCTGTTTGCTTAGCTTCGTGTTCCCCGTGTTAGTCTAGCTTTAAGATATCGCTTTAATTTTATTGATTTATTATTAATAAGTAATCCTATTTATATCAGTGATATTGATGTTGTTCCGACGGTTCTTCCCCACCTCGTGTCTTTCACCTGGCTGGGAAGACCACCGTTGATCACGGTGAGCCACCCGGTTACGGGGTCCCCCTCCCGTCCCCCCATTCCCCCCCTCCATACATTGCCATCCACGTCGATGGGTGATGACTCGTTTCTCACAGCTAGCGTCCGAGTCTGCATGAGAGGGGGTGACTCACGGGACTGGTGGGGATCTCCCCTCCCCTACTGGTATTCTCACTCGTCACGTGCCTCGGGGGCTCGGGACCTCCTCCCCCCTTCTTCTCCGTCCTTAACTGGCCGCTCAGGGGGAGGGCTCCCCTACCCCACGTTCTTCCCTACCCTTTCCCCCCCAGTTCAGTCCGGCAGGTGCTATCCGCCGCTACCGAACATAGAGAGGGGGGGAGGGAACCACTGGGGTTTCCTATCCACTTAGGATAGTTCACACGAGCACTTACTGATATAATGGGTTTTATTTGTTTTATTTTGTGTTATTTAATGTTTAGAATCTTTGTCGTTACTCCGGGGGTTTTTTTTATTTCCGCCTCTCGTTACTATCCCTTGCTTCGTTAGAAGTTTGACATTGCTCACTCAATATTAATTAAACTCCGGGCCATACGGAGAACTCCGGGCCCTACGGACGTCTATTTTTAATCATATACAAGTGAGCTTAGGCGGAGGCAGAGACTTTCTTCCCCCCTCGTAACTTTTCTACGTAATATTCATACGTAGATCTCTATCCGTCGGTCCTACTCCGGCACCCACGGATAGTTTCTGCATTATATACCACCGGAGGTTGTCATTGGTACTCATGATCCTTTGACTTACAGATGTTTGTGCCAGGAGATTGGGTGCAATTGCCATCCTCCAAGACCCGTTGCGGCCATATAGTATGCCGTTTCTCATGGCAGGATGTGCAGTGAAAGTGGAGGATTTTATCGTTTGGCATCATGAAGCTTGCCAAACCTGCTACTTGCTAGTAGGAGATGCCTCACTAGTAGTAAGTTTCTTAGCACTTTCTTCATTCATTCGTCACCTGGAATACTTGTTATATTATACCTTTCACATATGAGACATATTCATATAATCTCAACACAACAGACATTCCTCCCCTATCCACTCCCTAACTCTAGACCCTTTTTTACAGGGTTCTGATGAAGAAAAGAAGAAAGCTTTGTCGACTCTCAAAGCTTGGGTAGGGGGTTTTTGGCCGGAATTCGAAGGGCCGCCCCTACATTCTTACCCAGGATATGGCGGACCTAGTATTCCCAGGAGCCAAGAAAGGATCAGTGGTGGACCCGATAGCGGCCGCACCCTTTGCTGGCCGACCTTCAAGTCATGATTTCCCTACAGGAGGGGGATTTCCCAGAGGACGTTGCAGAAGACGTTGCGGCAATGAACCTCGACGTTGAACCCATGGCTATTGACTCCATGGGTACAGGTAAGGGTGTAGTAGGGGCAGCTTCTGTGGGTTCTCAGGGCCCTTTCCTGAATTCCCTTTCTCCATCACCTTCTACTGATCCTTCTACTTCCACTTCTTTCCGGGGCTTCACTGAAGAGCAGCGGTCTGTCCGTCCTAAGGCTACTTCAGTGATCCCCAAGGCTAGATGACCGAGGAGAAACTTAAAAAGTCACTCCCCAAGAAATCGGTCATCCTGGACAGACAACTGTAACAAACTCCGGCTCACCACCCCGGATCAGTTAGGTCAAGGGTTAGGCCTCTTCCTTCCTGCTGCGTCGAGGTCCCCCAAACATAGATCACGTAAGGATCGGGCTCAAGTCCCTCTTTTTGATCCCGAATCCTTTTCGGCTAACATTCTGGAGCAGGTGGGAGTGATCGTAGGGGCCGCCTGGTTGACAACAAGGTCGGCTCGGTGCTCTCCCAGCTCTCCAGTTCTTGTTACGTCTTCCGGCCAGTCGATCCAATCGCTGGCGGAACGGCTGGCCGATCAGGAGAATGCCATCGCCGGGATCCAAACCTCGATTGCGGCAGGTTCCCTCTATCTGTGCCACCTTCTCCTCTTCCAATGCCAGATTCCAGCCAACTGCCGGAATTCAAGGCGGCCAACCCTTGGAGGATCGCTTCGTATGCCCCGTTTGTCAACGGAATGTTGACAATCGAAGGCATAGGAACTCGAAGGCATGAGGACTTCGAGTTCCACCCCAGAGACCTTCAACCACCATTCATTGGCTACGTCCGACTAACGGAAGCAGCGATGATGAGAGAGGACAAGGTTCCCAAGGAAACAGTGATCCTTCCGAGGGAACAGGCACAGCAGACTCTAATGAGAAGTCTGGAAGAATGGGGGTGTGAAAACACCCAGCATCACAGCCTTTAGGAGTCCTTTCACCATTTTACTCAGTGTGGAAGGGACTCCGCTACCACTGACCCTTAAGGTAGTGGAAGCAACCTTTCAGGCCGCCCTGAAAGACGAGCCCTGCCTCAACTACGAGAGACGGAACCCACCTCTCTCTTAGTCCCAGGCTCCGAGACGTACTTCGAGGGGGGCAGTTCCTACTTTCTCAGTAGGAAAACTAAAGGCGGACTGTGCCACCTCTCTCTTTAGTGAGAGACTCCCCAGGTTGTCGGACTCTCTCATCCAGATGGAGTACGACGCCCGGACTAGGCTCGCGAGATCCCTTTCCTCCATGACTATGGCGGAGATGACGGCTCTTGTATACCAGCAAGAGCCGTTATTTAAAGTTTTTGGCTAAAGGTCTGCTGCACACATGCAGTGTGACCTTTACGACTTCCTCATAGCCAGGAGAAATTGTAGGAAGCACGTTCTGGCGGAAGCTACTATCCGCCATGAACCGAATAAACTGATTGCTTCCTCAATTTGGGGAACGGACCTCTTTCCAGCACCAGTAGTAGCAGAAGTCCTTCATGAGGCTTCTAAGGTTAACCAGTGCCTCAAAGTCAGGTGGGGACTGGTAAGCAAAAGCGGAGGCAGGAATCTTCTGGTCCCTAACCCAAGGAACAAGAAGAAACCAAGGAAGTTTCTCTCCTTCCAGCCTTCTCAACAAACGTTGGTTCAGGCAATCCCAGCATCACAAGGGCAACCATCGTCGAAGGGTCAACAACAATACCTTGTTCTGACCCCTCAGTCCCAGCAATCTCAACCCTCTACTTCCTTTGCTGTCTCGCCAGCCTACAATTCCAACTATGAAAGCCAGAACTTTCAGGCTTTCAATAGGTTTGCGAGAGGCAGCAGAGCAAGAGGTGCCTCTCGATTCAGAGGATCCGGCAGGGCTGCTAACAGGGGAAAGAGGTTTCCGAGGAGCAAGAGGTGGCCGCCCCTCGGCAAACCAGCAGTGAGAGTCCCAAGGTAGGAGGGAGGCTGTAACTCTTCCGCCAGCAGTGGGGGTTCAGCCCTTGGGCTCAAAGTATAGTAACAAAGGGACTAGGTTGGAGTTGGCTAGAGGGCCCTCCTCCAACCAACAGATTCTATCAAGCACCAACAACGGAATTGGTAGAGTATACTGAAGACCTCCTTCTCAAAGGAGTAGTCTCAAGAGTCAACAATTTAAAATTTCAAGGACGCTTGTTCAGCGTGCCAAAGAAAGACTCGGTAAACCGAAGAATCATCTTAGACTTGTCCCATCTGAACTTATTCATTCATTGCGACAAGTTCAGGATGCTGACCGTTTCGCAGGTACGGACCTTACTTCCCCGTCCCCGTGGGGCCGTCACAACCTCTATAGATCTTACAGATGCCTACTATCATGTTCCCCATAGCCAGACACTTCCGTCCATTCCTAGGCTTCAAACTATGGCAACAGATCCTACTCCTTCAAGGTAATGCCATTCGGGCTCAACATAGCCCCCAGGATCTTCACCAAATTGGCGGAAGCAGTAGTGCAAGAGCTAAGGAAACAGGGAATAATGTTAGTGGCTTATCTGGACGATTGGCTTATTTGGGCAAAGAACCCCAAAGAATGCAAAGAAGCAACGGTCAGAGTGATCAAATTCCTGAACATTTAGGTTTTCAAATAAACAAAACCAAGTCCAGACTAACACCGGAATCTCGATTCCAGTGGTTAGGCCTTCAGTGGGACTTACAATCGCACACTCTATCAATTCCGTCGTTGAAAAGGAAAGAAATTGCAAGAGCTACAAAACAATTTCTCAAACGACAAACAAACATCCAGGAGGTGCCAGAGAGGATCCTGGGCTCACTACAGTTTGCATCAGTCACAAGACGTTCTGCTCAGAGCCAAACTCAAAGATATAAACAGAGTATGGCGCTCAAGAGCGAATTGCAGATCACGGGACAAACTAGCCTCTATCCCAGCGATCTTACGGAAACGTCTCCGTCCCTGGACGGAGACAAAGAACCTTTCAAAAGCAAATTCCTCTACAGTTTCCCCCTCCATCATTAGTGATCCACACAGACGCCTCACTAACTGGGTGGGGAGGATACTCCCAGTACGAAAAAGTTCAAGGAACTTGGTCATTAACATTCCGCCCGCTACAATCAATGTACTGGAGGCCATGGCAGTATTCCTCACACTGAAACGGCTCCGTCCGCCCAAGAACTCATTTCAAATAGTTCTGGACAGTGCAGTAGTAGTACACTGCATCAACAGGGGCGGATCCAAGTTCAAGCCACTTGAACCATGTCATGATAGCCATCTTTTCTCTGGCAAGCAAAAACAAATGGCACCTGTCAGCCACTCAACCTGGCAGGAGTCAAGAACGTAGTAGCAGACGCTCTATCGCTCTCCGCTCCGTTGGAATTGGTGTGGACACTGGACAGGAGTTCATTCAATTGGATCAGTCTACAAGTCCCCGGACTCCAAGTAGACCTCTTCGCCACGGAGTCAAACCAAACAAACTCCCTTGTTACGTGGCACCCAACCTCGATCCTCTAGCATACGCTACGGATGCAATGATCCTCGATTGGAATGAATGGAAGAATATTTACCTCTTCCCTCCGCTGAACCTTCTCATGAAAGTTTTAGACAAACTCAGGACATTCAAAGGCCAAGTAGCTCTAGTAGCTCCCAACTGGCCCAAGAGCAATTGGTTCCCTCTACTCCTACAGTTGAGACTCCGACCACTATGGATCCCAACCCCAAACTAACCCAGTTAGTGCAACTCAGACTGTGTCCGCTTCCTCAGAATTCAGAAAACCCTACTTTATGGATTTTCTGAAATTCGCAGCCATGAGGAATGCAGAAATTGATCCCCAGAATATCTCATTCTTGGAATCAGATTAAAGAGAATCTACTCTCCGGCAATATGATTCATCTGTCAAGAAACTAGCAGAGTTCCTTAAGTTGTCAAATTCTCAAGTCATGACAAACGAACCTAGCCATAACTTTCTTCAGATCATTGTTTGAGAAAGCGCTTAGCACATCACTCTCCACTACACACCAAAATCACTCTTAAAAAGATCTTCCAATTTGGTTTTAGCATCGACCTTACGGATTCGTACTTTACATCCATACCTAAAGCTTGTGCTAGATTAAGACCATCAACGAGACCTAAATCAGTCTCTTGGTTCTTAAATGATGTCCTCAAACTGGCCTCGGACATTAACAATGACTCTTGCAATTATATATCCCTCCTGAGGAAAACCCTATTCTTATTAAGTTTAGCCTCCGGAGCTAGAATATCAGAACTGTCAGCTTTATCAAGGGAACCAGGCCACATTGAGTTCCTCCCCTCAGGGGAAGTCCTCTTATCCCCAGATCGCCATTTTCTAGCCAAAAATGAAGACCCACAGGACAGATGGTCCTCGTGGAAAATCCTACCACTACCTCAAGACATTTCCCTTTGTCCTGTCAACTCATTAAGAGCCTACCTAAGC
>NC_087212.1:24941400-25038900 GCF_015104395.2 Macrobrachium nipponense | reverse complement strand
ACTAGACAAGCCCCATAAAACCGTATTGCCACTAATTGAATCCGCCAATAACGGGACTGCCTATCTACATTTTAATATATATATATATATTATTCTGATTTTAGCTCGTTCACTCCTGGAAAATGTAGTTAACACTGAAAAATTTGGCCTTGAATGGAGGACAAGAGATCAGAAAAAAAAAAAAATAATAATAATATGGCATGAGGCCGATATTACTGAGGAAGGAGGAATTTACATAAAAGCTGGACTTTAGTTTTAAATTCACTGTATAGTGGTACCTCGAGATACGAAATTAATCCATTCCGAGGCGCCCTTCGTATCATGAGTTTTTCGTATTTTGAACTGCATTTTACATGTAAAATGGCTAATCCGTTCCAAGCCATCCAAAAACACCCCAGTAAATTTCATAATAAAGCTAAATTGACCTATAAACAATGAAATACTACAACAATTTGGACCATACAATACCTAACTTAATATGTACTGCTAATTACCTGTAAATAAAGTGTATTAGTGTACATGGTATACAAGAAATACTGTACGTATGTAGTAAAATGTGGAAGCTTACCTTTTGAGTGAGGCTATCTCCGAAAGTGGCGACAGAGGAGGAGGACAAACGGCAGAAACGTACACTTAACTTTACGAAACATAAAAAAAATGTCAGAAAAATAAAACTAAACTTTACAAAACACATTAACAAAACTGTAACACTTAACTTTACAAAAAATTTAAAACCCAATTTATTCACCACCAAATGGATGCCAGTCCGTTTACAGAATTTTTTGAACCACCCATGAGAAGCCTTGAACTCTGGGGTTGTCGTCGATGTCCTCTCTCCTCTGTCGTCTTCGGCTTGGGCAATCAAATCGCCGAAAATAGCGCTGGCCTTCTGGCAGATTGCCGTTTCGGTTATCGTATCGCCATCGATTTCTTTGTCCTCAATCCATAGAAGAAGCAGCCTTTCCATTTCATCATGCACATGGCTCCTCTTGTTGGACAAAATAGTCACGCCCTTGGAAGGTGTAGCTACTTTGATGGCTTCCTTCTGCTTAAGGATGGTGCCTATCGTCGACGGATTTTGGCCGTATTCCTTAGCGATCACACTCAACCGCAAGCCAGCTTCATACTTTTTTATTATCTCCATTTTTGTCTGCATAGAAAGCATTCTCTTTCTGTGAACTTCAGCAACTTTCTTGGGACCCATGACTATACTTTACGTAATTAAGTAATGTAGTACGTATACTAATTAGGTTCTCACACAACACGATAAAGTAGCACAACGAAATCACTAACACGAATTTACATTAACAAACGAAATCGTATATGTGAATGAACGAATTCCACGTGCGTACAATAACAATAACACTGGTAAGAAGCAATGGCTGAAGAAGAACGCTGCTACGTACTAGTACGTAGATGCATGATGGGGGGGATGATGACCAATAGGAGAGAAGGATCTCATGGCAGTGACTAGCATTAGGAACCAATGGGAGAGCGGGAGGATGGTGGCGAGTCTACTCAGTTGGCAGCGTGCGAGTTTCAAAATTGTTATCGGTAGTCCGGGCGAATCTCGGACTACAGCAACAACCTTTAGTATCTTGAGCAATTTTCGTATGTAGAGCCGTAAAATTGTTCATATTTGCTTTCGTATCTCGAGTTTTTCATAGGTTGAGCCTTTCGTATCTCGAGGTACCACTGTATTTACATGAATTTACAGAGCTCCAGGAGACTAATAAGGGGGTTGATTTGTCGATCCACCAGAGTATGTGGCTGGGGCAATCCAGACACGGCGTTCAGAAATTTTGCGCAAACGGATTGAAAATGCAAGCTTTGCTCTAAGGGTTTCCAATTCCTACCACAATCAGGCCCGGTGTTTGTCTGCAAATAGATAGGACACTGGCATAAGGGGGGGGGGGTGGGGGGGGGGGGGGGGGGGGGGCACGAGGGCGAACATTACACACTACTATCTTTCAATCAAAAAGGCCACTCATGGGGGGGAATGAAATAACTGGGAATTTACACAAAGAGAACTATTTCGTTGCTTAAATTTACTAGAGGAATGTTCACTAGTATCACAAGGGGAGAAACTAAACAAGTTGCCTTGGAGTAAGGAAATGAAATACAGACAAAGGTAAAAACAATTCCCTGGCTGAACTGGAATTACTCTCACAGTACCTGGATTCCTGAGGGGCTTGTTAGTCTTCTTGAAGTTTCCATGCACTATGGACTTTTAAAAAATACTTGGGACGTCCCAGAAGAGAGCAGGGGGGAAGCAGAAAAAGGGGGAGAAGGCGGCATCTGCAGGGCACTGCTGAGATCTGACCTGTCTTAGGTCTGGTGTTCTTCTGAGCTCCAAAGTCGTTCTGAGGATGAGCCGCTGGCTCCTGATCCTTTAAAATCCTTGTCCCTGTAGGGGGTAATTCCGACAACCAATGGGAGAAGAGATAGCTTTTTCGAGAGAATGGGTGCTTAACCTTTAAACGCCGAAGTGGTATTTTAAAAATCGTCTCCCGTATGCCAGCGGCGTTCGCAAGTGAGCGCCAAAGCGGAAATTTTTTTTTTTTTTCAAAAAATCACAGCACGCTTAGTTTTCAAGATTAAGAGTTCATTTTTGGCTCCTTTTTTTGTCATTGCCTGAAGTTTAGTATGCAATCATCAGAAATGAAAAAAATATAATTATCATATATAAATATTGGGATATATGACAGCGCGAAAAAAAAATTTCATATATAATTGTATACAAATGAGCAAAATGGTTAAAGCTAACGAGTTAATTTTTTTTGTTGTATTGTACACTAATTTGCGATCATTTTGGTATATAACACATCGTAAAACGATCAAGGCAACACAGAGAAAATTTTATGCATGAATTCGTAAGGCGTGGACGTAAAAAAAAGCTGTTTTCAAAAATTCACCATAAATCGAAATATTGTGCTAGAGACTTCCCGTTTGTTGCAAAATGAAGGTAATTGATTGAATATTACTATACTGTAAGTGTTGTAGCTTACAATTGCAGTTTTTGACCATTTCGGTCGAGTTAAAGTTGACCGAAGGACGAATTTTTTCTATTTATCGTTATTTATATGAAAATATTTCAAAACTGATAACAGCTACAACGATGGGTTGTTTATTGTTGTATTCTACATGAAATTGCACACATTTTGGTATATAAAACTTTATGTAATGGCTAATTTAAAATGGTGCAAACATTACGACAATCAGAAAAAAATTTATGATTTTGTCAGAAGAGTTACTGCGCGGACATAAGGAAAAAGTTTATTTCATAAATTCACCATAAATTGAAATATTGTGTTAGAGACTTCCAATTTGTTGCAAAATAAAGGTAAATGATTGAATATTACTAGAATGTAATAGTTTTAGCTTACAATTGCGTTTTTTTTACCATTTTAGTCGAGTCAAATTTGACCGAAGGTTGAAATTTTGGCACATCGTTATTTTTATGAAAATATTTCAAAACTGACAAAAGCTACAACCATGGTTTTTTTTTGTATTCCACATGAAATTGCGCACATTTTCATATATAAAACTTTATGTAACGGCTAATTTAAAATGTTGCAAACATTACGACAATCAGACGAAAAATTGTCTGATTTTTTTCGGAAGAGTTACGGTGCAGACGTAAGGAAAATGTTTTTTTTTTTCATAAATTCACCATAAATCAAAATATTGTGCTAGAGACTTCCAATTTGTTGCAAAATAAAGGTAAATGATTGAATATTACTAGAATGTAAGAGTTTTAGGTTACAATTGCGTTTTTTGACCATTTCGGTCGAGTCAACGTTGACCAAAGGTTGATATTTTGGCACATTGTTATTTATATGAAAATATTTCAAAACTGATAAAAGCTACAACCATGAGTTGTTTACTGTTGTATTCTACATGAAATTGTGCACATTTCCATATATAAAACTTTATGTAACAGCTAATTTAAAATAGTGCAAACATTACGACAACGGACGAAAAAATTTATGATTTTTTTGGAAGAGTTACTGCGCGGACATAAGGAAAAAGTTTTTTTTCATAAATTCACCATAAATCAAAATATTGTGCTAGAGACTTCCAATTTGTTGCAAAATGAAGGTAAATGATTGAATATTATACTAGAATATAAGAGTTTTAGCTTACAATTGCGTTTCTTGACCATTATTAGTATTATTGTTGTCATTATTTGTTTCTTAAAATTTTATTTTCATTTCTATAATAGTTTTTTCTATTATATTTCTCATTTACTTTATTATTATCTAATTCTTCAATATTATTATTTTGTCATATTTCATGAGTGAACCACGTGTCCAGGTGTCTCCCCCCACCCCACCCCCACCCCCCCCCTATTCACTAGTGGATAGATGCTTGCAGCATTACAGTTGATATCTTGAGCAGGTCTTCAGTCAACCTTGCTTATATTACATTAGTTTAGTTGAGTCTGTTACAATCTACATATGAATCCATGGGTGTGGCATGGTGTTTTGACCTGATCCTTGAGATCATGTTCTTTGCTGGACCTGGTTTTCTTTTAGGGTCAACAAACTCTATGCATTATGGATAACCGTACTTATACAAGAAATTGGTCCCTCATCACTTTCCTTTCACTTGTCTCCATAGCTATGACTTATTTGGATGTCATTGATGTGACTGCTGTCCAGTTTGCCATCTTAGCCATGTTCAGGGTCACCACTAGTAAGATCAATTGCTTAATTGTGTAAGTCGTGAGATTATACTTGTGGAGAGCAAAGGACTTAGGCCTAGCTCATCTAGGTTATTCTTGAATACAAGGTGTGGAAAGAAACAGATTCTGAAGGACTGGATTCATCAAGCTATCTCAGTGGCTTAATCTGATGTCACTTGGAGTTTTCATTCATTTTTTGAGTCCCTGGTGGTCCCTCATGGTTGTACCAGTATTACTTGAGATAGGTTACTTACAGAAGTCTAGATGTTTTTGTTTGGTCTGGTCATCATGAAGGTTCATTTGCTGTATTTGGGAAGGGAAAGCGTTTGTAGCTCTTGACTTTAGATCACTCTGAAACTTTCCTCCTAAATACTTATGCAACCAATATATGCTTGATGGGGTGATAAATCAAAATATTTTTTATAATGCTAAGCAACTTTTAGTGATACAAATCCAATTATCATATTGGTATTAACCTCTTTCCAGCCCCATTGGTTTATTTCTTTTTTCTGCAAAAAAAGAGGAAAGCAGAGGCTGTACCATTAGCAGGATGGAACATTTTCAATCTTCTCTGGGTTTCGGGTAATGTGTCTGATGAGATTAGGATTTCTGCATCCTCAGAAATAAGGCAATAGTAGTTATATGATCAGTAGGAGCATGAAAAATTTGTTATAAAACCATTTTCAATCTGTTTGTAAATACACCTTAAATTTTTAACTTCCTTTTTTTATGCATATTTCAGGTGGTGTGTGCCGAAAGAGATTGGAGCTACGGCAGATAATATGGCCTTCAAATTTTCAACCTTCAAGAATTGCCCAAATTTCTTTGGCTTTGTCAGACACACTGTTGTCTGTCTTTTGCATGATTAAAGATGAAAATGCAGGTGATTGCTGTATAGAGATTATGTTTAGCATATGTTGTGTGAAGTAACTATAATTATTTTGCATTTTAAATATTGTTTACTGATAATTTTCAATGTAAAGTAACCTGTTTCTTGTTTATTTCCAGAAGTCCATCACTATTTGGCCTTTGATGTAAACACCAAGTATTTGAGCAGTCACCATATTTTTACGGAAATAACAGTCATAGTTCCAGGATTACACCATAACATACCAGACCTTTTCATTACTAGTGAAGGTGTTGCAGCACTCATGGATGAGGTTTGTATAGATATATGATAAAGCAAGAATATTTTTGATCCTTGCGAATCATTGGTTTTACAAGTTACCAGTTTTTCATTTTTAAAATTTCCCTCTCTAGATGTACTTGGCACATATTATTAATTGTTTCAGAAACTTCAAAGATTAGTGAGTGTGAAGACTAGTACATGCAGAAGAGTGGTTTATACATTGGTAATTATGAAATTGCAATAGAAATGTTAGTTTTCCTGGATCCTCTAACATGATCTTGAAATTAGCTTTTTATACATAACCTGTTAAAACTATGGGGTTAGCTTGATAAGTGTTCTGTTCACTCTTCTGTGTGTCCGTTTTGCTCCTGAAGTACCACTGGTCTAGACCTTTATCTATTCACTTATTTTATGATCTGATATTTTTACTGGCATTCATTATGCTAATTCCCTATTTGCTTGTTTTACTGGTTTTGTCCCATTTCACCACATATCCAAACCTATTTTCCAGACTAAGGAAACCATATCCCTCGACACTTTCCTCATTCATGATAAAAATTTTGCACAGGACTGGCAATGAGTTAGTATTCTACAATCACATCGTCATATCTTTAAAACCTAATGCATTTTCTTTGTCAGTCTCCTTGTCTCTGTTGTGTTGAGTAGTACAGGCCGTATGTGCTCATGAGTTTTTGCTCTCTACCAATGGGTCCTGTAGTGCACCTCATTCGGTGTCATGTAGGCATTACTTGAAGTTCTTTGCAGCATCCCTTCAGCCCCCTAGCTGCAACTACTCTCATTCCTTTTACTGTACTTCTGTGCAACTGTGAGGATTTCCTCCAGTAACACCTTGCAAACCTTTTACTGTCAATATCCGTTTCAGTGCTGAATGGCCTTAGTTGCCCCAGTGCTGGCATAATGCCAAAAATCTATACAAATCTAATCTACCCATGGGATGCTTTAGTTTTATTTGCTAGTTGTCAGACAATCTTTTTCCTTTCATCTATGCTATTTTTGTTCTTTTTCTTAACATCTTCAGCACCTGATTCACAGTACAGTTTGTCCCTAAGGTAACATAAATGCTTCACCACATCTTAGTCATGTATTTTAACTGTAAAGAGATTTTTCTCCTTCCTAACTTCCTAATTTACTCTCATTTATCTTGCCCATCAGACATTCTTTATTCCATGCAGTGTATATAATAGAAACTTGAGCAGCTATTATGATCCCATCTGTTAAATTTGATGTGTAATATTTCACTCCTATACCACTCCTGCAACTTCTGGTCAACAATTTTTCTAACTATACTTTTCCCTTTGGTTTTTTTCTAGTTACCGCTTGCTTAATTTTGCTTTAATTGATTTTCATTTCTTTCCTCTCTATTCCACTGCTATTCAGGCACCCATATACTTTAGTGAGAAGTTTTGAATACTGGTGGTTTGTTTCTTTCAAAATTAAATTTCATATTAGCAATATGTAGCTTGATGGTATGGAATCCAGTTTTTATAAAATAATGTGTGTAAATTTGAGAAAAGCTAAATTAATATAAAAAAAAATTCTGGATGGTCTGATACAAAGAAAATGACATTATACAATGCTTTTGTAATAACTTTATTTATTTCTAAGTGTTCATTTGTTTTTGAAGTCCAGTTTGTTTTTTCCAGGATATATCCGTCAGTAGCATTGATTCTGAAGTTGACTTGGGAGAAATGTTAATAGCTTTGGAGGAAAGTTTGAAAGAACAAAACATTGCAAAAGTGACTGAAGTGAAAGCTATGGTTGAGCAAGGTGAGGGAATGATAGATTTTTATGTTTTTTATCAAGCAAGTTTTTAAAATTTTGGGAAAGGCAAACTGATTAATAGTGACTTTCACATATTTGGCACTTAATCACTTTTTGTGGAAAAAGCACATAAGCTTTAATGTATGTTTTTAACGTAGTACCATCAATCAGTGCTAGACAATGGAAGTGAAGTATATATGTGGGTCAGTATTTGGACAGTAAAAAAAAATGGAATTCATTCAAAATGGAAACACTAATAATCTGTACTGGTGGTTCCAGATCATCTCAAAATCCACATTGCAAGTTAAAAGTGGTGAACCCATTTTGAAACAACTGTGTGACCTATGTGAAGTACAATAGAAGTACAAGCAAGTGGTTTTCCCACTAGAAAGATGTTTGAACAAAGAAGCATTTTACATAAGTAACTTACCAAGTAATTACATAGCTAACAGTTTCTAGCTATGTAATTACTTGATAAGTATATATGTAAAATTTTATTTTATCATAAAAATGTCAGTTTTTTTTAACCATCCCAATTAGAGCTAATCATGTCAGTGAACCTATAAAAGGGATTTTGACGAAGGAAAAATCTATTTCTGGGTGATTGGCTCGTGTCGCCCTATGAAAGGATCCTTAATATCATTCTTTCTAGGTAAAATTAATCTAAAATTACCAGAGAAAAACAAAATTAAGAAAATGTCAGTAAAACTGACTCGCTCACTCTTAAAAGAAGTGTCGGTATGATAATAGGCGGGAGAAGTGTGGAACACTACCACGAGACAATCATCAATTAGAACTTCCAATCAGAATCCCCCCAAGAGAGATGAGCCGATACCAACGGGCGATGCAGCCGCTACTACTACTACTAGAGGACGCCACGGACAGCAGCGCCCCTAGCGGACATCCTTAATCTAAAAACATCTTGTCCTGCAAGGGGGGGAAGGGGGAACAAACCAAAACACCGGGGGGGTTTCATAGGGCGACACGAGCCAATCACCCAGAAATAGATTTTTCCTTCGTCAAAATCCCTTTTCTGGGCTCAGCTCAGTGTCGGCCTATGAAAGAGTACCAGAGAAAAAGACAAGATGGAAAAAAGGAACAATGAAAAGCAGTGTAAAATGATGGATATAATATAAGTAAATCAATTACAGCATACAAAACTAAGCCCTTACTTAAACTAAACTTATATTAAAAACATAAAACAAAAATAGAAACGTTAGCAATCTTTAAAAGTACTTAAATAGTAAATAAAGTAAATTACAAGAGATGCATGTAATATAAACAAAAAACAAAAGGAGTTTACTTAACATATTTACAAAATATACAAACTCATTGTGTCCTACCCTAGCCATAAAAATAAGGGTAGGTACACTGAAAGTCCATCTTAATATAAGTATGGCAAAATATATACAAACATTGTGTCCTACCCTAGCATATAAGGGTAGGTACACTGGAGTACATTATCAGTACAAGTGTGGATGTCCCTAGCAAAAAAAAAAAAATAAGGGACAATCCACTATAATGAATTCAACGGCTAAGGCTAGATATTCGAGTAGCCTGGCGATAGGGTGAGGCATGTTGGATGATGTAGGTAGAAAGGAGACCTGGATCTATACTACAACTACTATACAGTAATCAGGGAAACAATGTTTCCCGCTGCTACTGCTGAAAACTTTAAAGATTCCAAGGACTTTAGATAATGCCGTTTAAAGACTGTCGGGGATTTCCATCCAGTATACTTTCTAAGATCCTCAAAGTTCATAGTTGAAAATTAATTGAGGTGGCTACTCCCCTGATATCATGTGCTTTTGGGAATGACGCAGGGTTGGCTTGTTTAATGAAGTAAAGGATTTGTTGTCTAATACCTTTTACTGACAAGGTACCACCTTTTTCTCTCATGAAGAGAGCACCTGAGGATCTTGAAGAAGTACGAGATAGAAAGGCTCTAAGAGTTGATACTGGGCAGAGAGAAGGATCCTGTGGAAGTGGGATAACCTTCCAAGGAGCCCACCTTGCAAGAGGATCCTCATTTTTGGCTAAAAAGCTACGATCCGGAGCAAGTAGAACTTCTCCTGATGGGAGGAATTCCACATTGACCCGCATCCCTGGATAGAGCCGACAGTTCTGAAATTCTGGCTCCTGAGGCTAGGCTTAATAAGAATAATGTCTTCCTCAGGAGCATTATGAATGTACAAGATGAGTTGTCAGTATCTGAAGCTAGTTTGAGGACATCATTTTAAGACCATGAAACTGTAGTAGGCCTCTGAGAAGGTCTAAGTCTAGCACAGGCTTTAGGGATAGACGTGAAATAAGATTCAGTCAGATCTATCTGAAAACCTACTTGAAAGATTTTCTTCAAAGCCGATTTATGAGTGGTAATCGTGCTAGCTGCTAAACCTTTTTCAAACAAGGATCTGAAAAAGGATATAGCCAAATTAACTGTCATGGTTGTAGTGTTCGATTCTCTCAAGAAAGATGCTAATTTTTTAACAGCTGAGTCCAGAATTGTCTAATGGTTTTGACTACTCTACATTATCTGATTCTAAGAAGAGAATATTCTGTGGGTCAATATCAGCATCTTTATTAGCCGCAAACTTCATGAAGTCCATAAAGTTAGGGTCTGGAGAATTCCTGAGGAAGCGAACACAGTCCATCATTTGTACTGATTGTGATAGCTTGGGATTGGGGATCCGTTGAGGTCGGAGACCCAATTCCAGAAGAAGAGGATACCAGTTGCTCTTGGGCCAGTCCGGTGCAATCAGAGCTACTATCCCTTTGAAAGACCTTAGTTTGCTTAGGACTTTCAAGAGAAGATTCACTGGAGGAAAAATGTAAATTCTCCTCCACTGATTCCAATCCAACGACAGGGCGTCCGTGGCATAAGCCAGAGGGTCCAGGTTGGGGGCCACATAGCAAGGGAGCTTGTGGTTCGCTTGTGAGGCGAAGAGATCCACTTGGAGACCTGGGACTCTCCGGAATACTACCCACTGGAATGACCCGTCGTCCAGAGACCACTCTGATTCCAGAGGAACTGACCGGGACAGGGCGTCTTGCTATCACATTTCTTAACTCCTGCCAGGTGAGTGGCAGACAGATGCCATTTGTGTTTGTTTGCTAATGCAAAGATGGCTATCATGACATGATTCACATGCTTGGATTTGGACCCCTCCTCTTTGATGCAATGAACTACCACTGCACTTGTCCAAAACTAGCCTTAGATGAGACTTCTTCGGGGGAAGCAGCCTCTTCAGAGTAAGAAAAACTGCCATTGCTTCCAACACGTTTTAAATGGTGGAGGCTGGCGAAATTGAACTGACCAAGTCCCCTGAACCTGTTTGAACTGAGAGTATCCCCCCCACCCGGACAGGGATGCGTCCGTGTGAATGGTTAACACTGGGAAGGGATATTGAAGGGGTACTTTCTTGGCTAAGTTCTTTACCTTTGACCAAGGCCGTAGTTGGTTGCGGAGGATCTGTGGGATTACTGACAACTTGTCTCGATATTTGGAGTTTGCTCTTGACCGCCAAATTCGATTTATATCTTTCAGCCTTGCTTTCAGAAGGATATCTGTTACCGAAGCAAACTGAAGAGACCCTAGGATTCTCTCCTGGTTTCTTCTTGACGTTTGTTTGCATTTGAGAAATTGCCTGACAGATTTTGCTATTTCCTTCCGTTTGGCCACTGGAATTGACAGATTGTGGGAAGACAAATCCCATTGGATTCCTAGCCACTGAAAACGAGATTCCGGAGTAAGTCTGGATTTCGTTTTGTTTATCTGGAACCCCAGATGTTCCAGAAAGTGAACTACTTTTTGGGTGGCTTTGAGACATTCCTCGACTCGTTGGTGCCCAGATCAACCAATCGTCGAGGTATGCTGCTACCATGATTCCCTGAGCTCTCAATTGTTGAACAACCACTTCTGCTATTTTTGTGAATACCCTGGGGGCTACATTCAGACCGAAGGGCATCACTTTGAATGAGAATGTTTGATTTCCTAGCCTGAAGCCTAGGAATGGGCGGAAGTGCCTGGCTATAGGGATATGATAGTATGCGTCTGTAAGATCGATGGAGCATGTGACGGCTCCACGCGGAAGTAAGGTCCTTACTTGCGAGAGGGTAAGCATCTTGAACTTGTCGCAACGAATGAAAGAGTTTAGCTTTGACAAGTCTAAGATTACCCTTCTTTTTGTTGAGCCTTTCTTTGGCACGCTGAATAAGCGACCTTGAAATTTTAGATGCTTGACTCTCGCAATAGCTCCTTTCTGAAGGAGTTCTTCCGCGTAATCTGTCAATTCCTTTGACGGTATCTGGTGGAATGATTTGATTGGAGGGGGATCTTTGATCCAACTCCAGCCCAATCCTTTGGACACTATGCTCTGTGCCCAATTGCTGAACCCCCACCTGTGGCGGAAGAGGAACAGCCTGCCCTCCTACCTGGGGAGCCTCATTGTTGATGGGCGGGTTGGCCACCAGCGCCCCCTCTGAACTGCCTGCTCCTTGTCCCCCTTCCTGCGCCACGCTGACGAAAGTAACCTCTCGCCCTACCTCTCGGTTGACTGTAGCCTTGAGCCTCATATGTAGGGTTGAAGGCGGCGAGATAGCGTAGGAGGTGGATGGCTGAGATTGAGGGGACAACAGGAGGATAGGCTGATTCTGCTTGGAACCAGCAGGTTGTCCTTGTTGGGTAACTGGGACCGCCTGCACAAATTGCTGCTGTTGCTGGAGTTTTTTATATGGCTGGAACCTCTTACCAGCCTTTTTCTGTTTCTTACCAGCAGTGGGAACGGACTCCTGTTTCCTCTTCGAGGAAATACCCCACCTAGCTCTAGGGCTCTGGTTGAGCTAGCAGCTTCGTGGTGTACTTCGTTAACCGCGGACTCTGGGAAGAGATCCGCTCCCCACATGCTAGAGGCTAAGAGTCTATTAGGCTCATGCCTAATGGTACACTCTTGTAGGACATTGCTTCCGGCAGTCCTCCTAGCCTGGAAGAAATCAAAAGACGTCGTTAGAACGTCTGGGACGAGATTTCGCTAGAATCTTGAACAGCGGTTCCGTAGCATAGGAGAGGGCAGCCATTTCCGTAATAATAAGGGAATTGAGGGACCTGCCAAACCTGGATCGCGCATCAAACTCTGCCCTGGATTAGGGGAATCCGGCAGCCTTGGTAGTTTCTCGCCGAACTGGTCCATGGCGCAGTCCGGTTTGAGCTTACCAAGCGTGAATGTAGCTGGCAAGTTCTCCCACAATTCTCCGAAAGCCGGGAAGAGTGGAGAAGTAGACTCCGCCTCCCTCAACTGTGGGATGGGTTCATCCTTGAGGACTGCCTGAAGGGACTTCTCCACTAATTTCGTGGCGAACGGAAGAGAAACCTCCTCTTCCGTCGCGAAAATAGTGAAGGGACTCTTGTAGGCCTGGAGTTTGGTGTTCGTACACTCCCAGTCCTCAAGGCAGTGAACCCATTACCCGCAGAGCATGATCTCTACTATATAAGACCGACTCTTTAGAGATTTTGTCTTCCCTCGTCAGAGCCGTTGGCGTCAGCCTAGCATAACCGATGAAAGGCTGCGTCAGACCCGGAGGGTAAAACTCGAAGTCCTCAATCCTTCGAGTTCCACACTCCGGGATAGAGATCATCCCATCCTTGAATGGAGCGTAGGCAGCTACTCTCCAAGGGTTCTCCATAGAGAAAGCTGGCAAGGAGTCATATGGCGGGAGTTGAAGAATCCCAGTGCTTGGCGCTGGGGAGACTGGAAGAGGGACCTGAGATAGCCCCGCTACTCGGTCCTCATTTTCTCTCATCCTGTTAGAGAGATCTTGAATTGACTGCCCTGACTGAGACAGAGTGCTTGACAACTGTGCAAACATCTGCTCGAACCGTGTCCCCAGGGCGGAGACTTGCGAGCCAACCAGCTCGCCCACCTGTTGCATCACCACTTCTGAGAAAGCAGAGGGATCAAAGGTGCTAGGGCCTGCTACCCCTACCGGCGTAGCCGGAGTGGAAGCGGTGGAGGGCGGGGTGAGAAGGCAGTGGCTCGGCGGGAGCGCGCGAGCCTTCTCCTTAGAAGCCTTGCTTCTGGAGCTCTTTGGGTGAGAAGAGCTCGGCCTTGCTTTCACCGCATCGGCGTAGGAAGTCGACGACTTCCTAGCCGAAGAAGACGAAGACGACTTCTTCGAAGTTGTCTTGGCTAGAGTCTTCGGTTCTCTCTGTCCCTTCACCTTTGCGGGTACAGAGAGAGCGGGAGAGCGGGTAGGGATCTCAGATCCCACAAAGCCTTGGAATGAAGCACTTGAAGAGGGGACAGGAGAAGATCCAGAAGCACCCAAGGAAAGACCTTGGGCGCTCGACACACCTACCTCAACCAACAAATCCTCCACCCCTACCGCCATAGGTTCGACGTTAAGGTCCAGGGCAGCGACGTCCGGGACCGACTCCTGGGAGGCTACGACATCAAAGGACTGCTGGAGGTCTTGCTGGATGGAGGCTATCAGCGGGGCAGCGGACAAGGGGTCAACGTAGCCGGTCGACTTGCCCGCGGGGAAGATCTGGACGGCCAGCTTCTTATCCAGAATGTAAGGCTGGCCTTTGGCGGCGTTCTTCCGAAGCCGCCCCACCGGCCCCCCACGCTTTCAGGGTGGCGAGGGCGACTTCCCTCACACCAGTAGCCTGAAAGAAAGGCGAGATTAGCTTCCAATGGTGGGACGGGGTTAACAAACTTATGACTAAAAGTTGTTAGTAAAATGATAAGTAAGCCTATAAGGGACTTACCCCATCTCCCAGCTGACCGACCAGGTCGTAGCAGATGGCGCAGGCTTCAGGGTGCCAGACGATCGTCTCGTTGTAAGACGTGGCACAAGGGGCGTGAGACCTACACTCATCGTGTCCACAGGGGTCGAACAGCGTCGCGTTACAGGCTGGGACCTGGCAGTTGGTAGCCTGTAAGTGGAAAGATACATGAGTACCAGGTAAACACTTACAGTCTAACAGATGCTCCGCTGGTGCCGGAGCGATAAAGTTAGATTAAACCAGAGCCCTGCCAAAATACGTGTGGTAACCAGGTTGGTAGAGCTCTCTAGGCTATAGCTCCGCTGATGGCGGAGACACAAAAGAGAAACCAACCAGGAGTGGTGGAAAAAGGAAACCACGACGGAAAATGGTGGGGATGGAAGACAAAATCATGTAACAATTCATTGTAAAATTAGGGTATATCCTTAAAATTAGTAATAATAATACAACAACCTCCCTACCGCCCGTCTACTAGTAAGAGTGCGCGGGTAAGAAGCAAGCTGGCCTTCCCGGTAGCGGGGGAGAGATGTAAGGATATAGTAGGCAAGCAACCGACCACTAGAGGTGCCCACCCCGCCCGCTAGCGGAGCCAGTAACCTACAACCAAAGGTGCCCCGGCTGCGACGGAAGGCTCCTTTCGTATAGAGAGGCAGATGGCTGAGCAACAGGGGAGGGGGAGATAGATCTCGGTGTAACACGGCGGAGCGAGGGAGGGGGGGAGGGATGGCCTACTCCTCCCCGCCTCACCAACTACCGCATGGAGACTCGGTACCTCAAGAGTGGTCGCCCTATACCCCCCGCTGGGAGGAACCCCTGGCCGCCTCAGAGAAGTAGAGAGAGAAGGCAACTGAGGTTGTCATGACAACCAAGGGGTCCCCCAGCTCCTCCCTATACCAGAAGGGGAGGGCGGGGCAGGGTAAGGTGCGATGGGACACGTGACCGCAAGTGGCCTAGGCCGCGAGCAACACAACCGTGAGAGGGCCACGTGAACCAGGCTGTACCAATACAAGGAACAAGCACCTAGGCTAGCCTAACACCCTAAATGAAATAAATAATACATCGAAAAGATGGAAAAGACACTTTTAGTAAAAGAGAAAGAAGCCCAGGAGGAGGCAGACTGTTCCAAGAAACAGAGGCCTACTCGGAGCCAGCGATAGCCGATGAAAGGAGCAAGAGCCCGAGATGCTGGGCCGGAATAATAATTAATAGCCCTAAATACCAAACTAAGAGAAATGGTAGGAGGGCTGAACTAGCTAAAACTCGATGTAAAAACAATGAACGTAATAAAGTAAGCCCATAAGTATAAGAAGTCCCAGTATGGAGGACCGGGAATTCTTACGAGGCAGCATGGCGCCGCCACGAGACAACCAGGGAACCGTATATGACCTATTTAAGAGGAAAATACTGGTACCCGGAAGATAAAAATGTAGTAAAATATTACTTATGAGTTACTTAACTTAGCCGTGGCAATAGCTGAACGTTCCATGATAGAATATAGGATAAATCCAACAAATAGCAAGCACAAGGAAAAAGACGTCTTGGCGTTAGCGCTAAAATTAAGGATGTCCGCTAGGGGCGCTGCTGTCCGTGGCGTCCTCCTCACTAGTTAGTAATAGCTGGCTGCATCGCCCGTTGGTATCGGGCTCTCTCTTGGGGGGATTCTGATTGGAAGTTCTAATTGATGATTGTCTCGTGGTAGTGTTCCACACTCGCCCCTATATCATACCGACACTTCTTTTAATAGTGAGCGAGTCAGTTTTTACTGACATTTTCTTAATTTTGTTTTTCTCTGGTAATTTTAGATTAATTTTACCTAGAAAGAATGATATTAAGGATCCTTTCATAGGCCGACACGAGCTGAGCCCAGAAATATGATAATCAGATTTTCTCCAGAACTAAATTGCCTTCTCCTTGGGCTACATGTGTTGTTAGAATCTGAATCTGTAATCATTTATATTTTTTGTTAATGAAAATTATGAAAAATAAATTTATATTAGAACATTTAGAAGCAGTCTATTCTGATTGCTCCAAATCTCTAACAGGCATAGGATTTTCTGCTATTTCAACTAATAAACAAATAAATACTCTTTTACATAACTTTCTGTTTGTACGGAACTGAGTGCAATGAATTCAGTATCTAAATTTATTGAAAACATTCTGTCACAGAGATTTTTTTATTGGAAACTATCAAAGCCTTTGGAACTGTTGCCCAACAACTTCTTTTGTGCAGCAAGATACATTGACATCTGACAAATTATATAAAGATGGTGTAAATATAGATATGTTTGAGCCCTGCCCATGTCAACATGAAGGGAAATGAGGATATTACTTTTAAATGAAGATACTGATAAAATAGTCAGGGTTGGAATTCCTATGACCAAATCAAACAAAACCTCTCAATCAGTGATGGTTTAGTATCTCTCAACCCCATTATGTTTATTGAATTTATCAGATAACAAACCTGATAAAATCTCTTTGAATATGTCATTCTTTGAACCAGAAAGAATATCATGCTGAAGTCATTTTATTTTTTCTTCAAGTTTCAAAGATATTTAATGAATAGCCCATGTGATCTAATCTCTATGCACAAGATGCAAGTCAGCACTTTAACTGTTATAAATATGTGAATGTCCACATATTTTATGTATGCAACTTACCAAGTAATTACATAGCAATAGTTTCACTATCCGTGATCATCTAGAATTTTAAAAATTAGCTGAAGCAGTATTTTGTTTGGCTAGGCGACCATGCTGCCCACTATGCATGAATCCAGTGATGCATCACTCTTTCTTCAACCACCTTGGAGAGTGAACCTTTGTTTTGCTCTCCTCCCCTCAAGTCTGTTTATTTTTTTTTCTTACTGAAGCCCGTGCTTTGTTTCATTTTTATCCAGCATTTTTATCCCATGAGCATCAACGTATTTATGTGGCATTCTGGGATTTCTGTGTTCACACTTCTTCTGGGGCAGTCGTAAATTGTAGTCAATGTGCTTCAAGCTTATTCCTTTTGCTTCGTCATCAGCTGTTTTATGTATAATGCTGGTTCGTCTCTCTCGGGTTGATATTGCCCCTTCATTGAGAGAGGGGCCAGCTACATTTTGTTCTCAAGCATTTTGCATTTGTTTGTTGAAAAATATATTGAAACATTTGTGTTAGGATATTTCAATGTTTTATTTCTCTTCAATGGTATCTTGCTACACGTTTTCTAAGAATGTGGTAATGTTTTAGTCTTTCAGAATTTGTGTGATTTGGGACATTATGGATTTGGCTTTCTACCATAAAGGTATGCCTCCTCTTCCTCAACACGAATTTTGATGGCGTAAGATCTCCAATTGCGTTGGTCCCACCAGCTTGCCCAGGACCAGTCATGATTTGCTGTGTTGTCTCTTTCCTGTCATTTTGGGGGGATGGGCATGAGTCGTACAGCTCACTCTCTTCCCTTTATTCTTACAGATAAATGTGATTCTTTTTTCCTCTTTCAGGATAGAAGATATCTTCTTTTCCTAGGGGGAAGGCATATTGTTTGTTTCTTTTCAGGCTCTACATTTGTCAGCTCTGCTTCTTGCCTTGAAGTCTGGCAGCTGTGGCGTTATGCTCAGATCTTGAGAGCCCCTCTACTTTGCTTCCCTTTGCCAGAGTGGCCACTTCACTAATTTTGGTATGCTCGTAGGTGCTGTGAAGAGAATTTGAAACTTAGTCAGTCCTGTCAGCAGCTTGTTCCTTTCTAGCCTTTGAGCCGGGTTCCTCCTCAAAACCAACTTGTAGGAAGTTTCTTCTCTGAAGGCTTGCTCAACATTGGAAAATCTGTCTCTCTCTCTCTCTGACTGGACGACTTGGTCTCTCACTGATGATCTCTCTTACTTTGTCATCGTATATATATGGCGATCTGGGGGCGGGTCCTACCAGCGAACGTCACAGACTCCCAAGACGACAGGATCGTTTTAGAAGGATCTAGGCGAATAGTTACATCATAATATGCGGCGACACGTTGCTGCCTGTTGAGTTCCATATCCCACTTGGCGATTCTAGAATAATCATGAGAACTGGCGCCTCCAACACGTGCACGAATGCCTCCTTGTTGCAGCCCTATCTAAGAAAATGTATTTTCTTTTCCTTTAACTTATAATTCGTCGCTATGAAGTGATTACCATGACAATTGTTTTTCCCTATCTCTTAAGAGTAGTCCACTGTATGATGTCATGGATGGCCTTGTGACTTCATGGCTTCTTATGACGATGTAGTTTCAGTCAACGCTGGCTTTCAAGAGAAGCTACCTTCAGCAATGGATTTTCTTAGTAAATTCTTCGCTTTTCTTCACGTGTACATGTAATGGGGAGGCCCTCCGGTTGCTGTAGGAGACAAAGGAAGAGATTTTTGCCATCTTCGCCTTCTTCTTTGGTGCTCGCAATCCATCAACAAGCTTCTCTCCAATTTCCTACAAATCTCAGCACCTGGTGCATGATTTCCTCAGATTTGGCGAGTTGAAGAGGTAACCTAAGTCTCATGATGTTAGTTCACAAATTTTCCCTAACTAGTATCTTCTCCCTTGTTTGAACGGACACTTGGGTAGAGCGAGCAACCAACCATTGTCTTGTTCAGGGATTGTTTGCTCGTCTGAGTTCTTTGATTGCATAGAAATCTAAGACTTCATTATGCTTCCCACTCTCAGTTTTCTTAGGAACTCTGATTCATTGTTTCTCTCCAGTTTGAAGTAACCATGAAGATTCTACAGCATCCCCTCAGCCTTGTTCAAGTTGGCGTAGGATGACAAGACTCCCATTAAGAATTTGAACTTGGTCCCCTCTCAGGTTGGTGTTCCAGGACCTCCTAGACATTCTTCTCTTCCAGAAACTTCAGCTCGCCTCTTCTTCATCCCCATGGACGTGTTTCTAGTAATGATCTTGGACGTGAGTTGTTGTCAATCGTGTGTCTCATCATGGTAGTGCTTCTTCATCCTGTGACCAAGAAGTTTAGGCATTTGTCTTATTCTCCCAGATGTTCACAAGTACATTGTTCAACATCACACGACTTTGAACATTATTCATTGCACGACCTTGTATGTGTTTTGTTGCATGACTGTACATAATTCATTGCTTGACCGTGTATATGACTCATTGCACGATAGTGTGCATGATTCGTTGCATGACCAGGTACGTGATGGAGATCCTACTTTTGTCGTTCACCTTCCAGATTCAGGGGTCGAGACTCATCTAGGCAAAGTGTGTGATCTTCCTGACATACATGCATCATTTGACATTGCACGACTGTGTTCGTGATTTGTTGCACGGTCATGCACATGTTTCGCCACTTGACTGTGCATATGATTTGTCGCACAACCATGTAAGTGATTTATCGCTCAGCCACGTGCTTGTTTCTCCCCTGTCAAAGGTGAATTCAAGATCTGATTCCACCATTGGAGAGAGTAGTCCTTCTGGTGGAAGAGATAATGACCTACCCAACAGTAATTCAACACAACTGTGCAATGCCTTTTGGCCACAGCAAAAGAATGACAGAATTTCCCTTAATAGCTTCAGACAGATATTCCATGTCTTCAACATATGACATTGACCTTCAACTGTTGTATCGTCCACTGCAAATCAATGGTTTCATTCAATCAAGTGTGGATGGGCTTCATTGTGGGAATTGAATGTCTTTATGTTCACCCAAGACTTCAGCATTTCACAGGTAGGAAGAATTCTCGTTTCATCGTTTATTTACATTTTAATTGTTCGTACATGAATATTGACCTGACACTTATTCTTGGAATTCAGACCTACTCAACTGGTTAGGTACTTGGGTTTAAACCAAGAAGGCCTCAAGGCGAAGGAAGGATGAAGAACTACGTACTGCTCTTTCTAACCAAGCATAGCCTAAGTGGTTGAGTTCTTAACCTGGCCTAGCCTAGCTAGTCAAACCTACCTTCACCATATATGTTTTTTCTAATAAATCATTTTATTTCATTTTGTAAAATTATAATCACAGCTCACGCAATATCAAAACAGATAAGAAATAAAATCAGTATCAAATTCTTAGCATTTTTGTTAAAATATTTACGTAAATTTATTATTACATGTTTTTTTCTAATATTTCTTTGGACTTTTCTTTGCAAAATTACATTCCTATTGTAAAAGAGAAGAACAAAAACCAACAGCAACCCTTTGGTATATTTCTGGGCTTGACCTGTGTCGGCCTGTGAAATGGTTCCTTTGATACTATTTCTGAAGAATAAATATTGCTATTCATCCTAGAGAAAAAAGAAACAATATAATGCCAAGATAAATGGCTCGCTCACTTCTTATAGAAGTGTCGGTATAGTAAGGAGCGAGTGGAATCACTACCAGAGGTCCCTTGCCATTTAGCTTCTTCCTTCGACAAAACCCCGAACTACGGAGGAGCCGTGCTACAGCTCCCGGTCTACTACTACCGTGAGCGCCTCCGACGCCTGAGACGTCATTCCTTCGATAGCGCGCGTTACACCAAACGTTAAAATTTTTTCGGTGCTGTGTTTCGCTCTATTTGGATTTATTTGGATTTATTTTCAAGATGTCTTCAACTTCTGCTTCTAAGTTAAGTACTGTGTTTGTTACTGATCTCATTTTATGATGATCTTCGTGTTTTATACATATTCGGAGCCTTATCGGCCGGTATGCCCCTCGACCGCATGGCGGTACGGGTTATCTCTTTCGGTCTTCCATACCGTTAGAGATTTCCCTTTTTCTCAGTACTTTAGATATGGTTACTTATACATAGTCTCTATATCTTTATGCAGTTAGTTTTTTAGTTAGGCCTCCACGGGGCACGCTCCGACCGCACGTTTCGGACCTTAGTCTAGCTACGCCTTACATTGTTAGGAGTTTTATCAGTCACGATTGAGAGTCATATTCATCTTAAATTATTCTGATGTCTCTCTTTCCTTCTCTAGTTCCTGATTACCTTTAAATAATATTATAGGTACTAGGTTGGCTAACATACACCATGCTTCGGTATGGCGATTAGCTTCCCTGTTATAATTTATTTTACCGTTAAGTTAGGCTTTCATACCCCAATTGTCGATTGGTGATTAGCCTGCCCCCCGTTTTCTTGAACTAGAGGTTAAATTAGGCTAACATACCCCTTTCTTCGGATCGGCGATTAACCTAATTTTCTGTTTGCTTAGCTTCGTGTTCCCGTGTTAGTCTAGCTTTAAGATATCGCTTTAATTTTATTTGATTGATTATTATAAATAATCCTATTTATATCAGTGATATTGATGTTGTTCCGACGGTTCTTCCCCACCTCGTATCTTTCACCTGGCTGGGAAGACCACCGGTTTATCACGGTGAGCCACCCGGTTACGGGGTCCCCCTCCCGTCCCCCCATTCCCCCCCCTCCATACATTGCCATCCACGTCGATGGGTGATGACTCGTTTCTCACAGCTAGCGTCCGAGTCTGCATGAGAGGGGGTGACTCACGGGACTGGTGGGGATCTCCCCTCCCCTACTGGTACTCTCACTCGTCACGTGCCTCGGGGGCTCGGGACCTCCTCCCCCCTTCTTCTCCGTCCTTAACTGGCCGCTCAGGGGAGGGCTCCCCTACCCCACATTCTTCCCTACTCTTTCCCCCTCAGTTCAGTCCGGCAGGTGTCCCTATCCCGCCTGCTACCCGAACAATAGAAGAGGGGGGAGGGAACCACTGGGTTTCCTATCCACTTAGGATAGTTCACACGAGCACTTACTGATATAAGGGGTTTTTATTTTGTTTTATTTTGTGTTATTTTTTAATGTTTAGAATCTTTTGCGTTACTCGGGGGCCGTTTTTTTTATTTACGCTCTCGTATATCCCCTTGCTTCGTTAGAAGTTTGACATTGCTCACTCAATATTAATTAACTCCGGGCCATACGGAGAACTCCGGGCCCTACGGAGTCTATTTTTAGTCATATGACAAGTGAGCTTAGGCGGAGGCAGAGACTTTCTTCCCCCCTCGTAATTTTTCTACGTAATATTCATACGTAGATCTCTATCCGTCGGTCCTACTCCGGCACCACGGATAGTTTGCATATTATTCCACCGGAGGTTGTCATTGGTACTCATGTATCCTTTGACTTACAGATGTTGTGCCAGGAGATTGGGTGCAGTGCCATCCTCCAAGACCCGTGCGGCCATATAGTATGCCGTTCTCATGCAGGATGTGCAGTGAAAGTGGAGGATTTTATCGTTTGGCATCATGAAGCTTGCCAAACCTGCTACTTGCTAGTAGGAGATGCCTCACTAGTAGTAAGTTTTCTTAGCACTTTCTTCATTCATTCGTCACCTGGAATACTTGTTGTTATATTAATACCTTTCACATATGAGGACACATATTCATATAATTATCAAACAAAACAAACAGACAAATTCCTCCCCTATCCTCTCCCTAACTCTAGACCCTTTTTTACAGGGTTCTGATGAAGAAAAGAAGAAAGCTTTGTCGACTCTCAAAGCTTGTTGGGTAGGGGGTTTTGGCCGGAATTCTAAGGGCCGCCCCTACATTCTTACCCAGGATATGGCGGACCTAATATTCCCAGGAGCCAAGAAAGGATCAGTGGTGGACCCGATAGCGGCCGCCCCTTTGCTGGCCGACCTTCAAGTCATGATCTCCCTACAGGAGGGGGATTTCCCAGAGGACGTTGCAGAAGACGTTGCGGCAATGAACCTCGACGTTGAACCCATGGCTATTGACTCCATGGGTACAGGTAAGGTGTAAGTAGGGGCAGATCCTGTGGGTTCTCAGGGCCCTTTCCTGAATTCCCTTTCTCCATCACCTTCTACTGATCCTTCTACTTCCACTTCTTTCCGGGGCTTCACTGAAGAGCAGCGGTCTGTCCGTTCCCCTAAGGCTACTTCAGTGATCCCAAGGCTAAGATGACCGAGGAGAAACTTAAAAAGTCTCTCCCCAAGAAATCGGTCATCCTGACAGACACTATAACTCCGGCTCACCACCCCGGATCAGTTAGGTCAAGGGAGGCCTCTTCCTCTGCGTCGAGGTCCCCCAAACATAGATCACGTAAGGATCGGGCTCAAGTCCCTCTTTTTGATCCCGAATCCTTTTCGGCTAACATTCTGGAGCAGGTGGGAGTGATCGTAGGGGCCTTGGTTGACAACAAGGTCGGCTCGGTGCTCTCCCAGCTCTCCAGTTCTGTTACGTCTTCCGGCCAGTCGATCCAATCGCTGGCGGAACGGCTGGCCGCTCAGGAGAATGCCATCGCCGAGGGATCCAAACCTCGATTGCGGCAGGTTCCCCTCTATCTGTGCCACCTTCTCCTCTTCCAATGCCAGATTCCAGCCAACTGCCGGAATTCAAGGCGGCCAACCCTTGGAGGATCGCTTCGTATGCCCCGTTTGTCAACGGAATGTTGACAATCGAAGGCATAGGAACTAAACGAAGGCGTGAGGACTTCGAGTTCCACCCCAGAGACCTTCAACCACCATTCATTGGCTACGTCCGACTAACGGAAGCAGCGATGATGAGAGAGGACAAGGTTCCCAAGGAAAACAGTATCCTTCCGAGGGAACAGGCACAGCAGACTCTAATGAGAAGTCTGGAAGAATGGGGGTGTGAAAACACCCGCATCACAGCCTTTAGGAGTCCTTTCACCATTTTTACTCCGGTGGAAGGGACTCCGCTACCACTGACCCTTAAGGTAGTGGAAGCAACCTTTCAGGCCGCCCTGAAAGACGAGCCCCTGCCTCAACTACGAGAGACGGAACCCACCTTCTCTTAGTCCCAGGCTCCGAGACGTACTTCGAAGGGGCAGTTCCTACTTTCTCAGTAGGAAAACTAAAGGCGGACTGTGCCACCTCTCTCTTTAGTGAGAGACTCCCCAGGTTGTCGGACTCTCTCATCCAGATGGAGTACGACGCCCGGACTAGGCTCGCGAGATCCCTTTCCTCCATGACTATGGCGGAGATGACGGCTCTTGTATACCAACAAGAGCCGTTATTTAAAGTTTTGGCTAAAGGTCTGCTGCACACCATGCAGTGTGACCTTTACGACTTCCTCATAGCCAGGAGAAATTGTAGGAAGCACGTTCCTTTGGCCGGGAAGCTACTATCCGCCATGAACCGAATAAAACTGATTGCTTCCTCAATTTGGGGAACGGACCTCTTTCCAGCACCAGTAGTAGCAGAAGTCCTTCATGAGGCTTCTAAGGTCAACCAGTGCCTCAAAGTCAGGTGGGGACTTGGTAGCAAAGCGGAGGCAGGAATCTTCTGGTCCTAACCCAAGGAACAAGAAGAAACCAAGGAAGTTCTCTCCCTTCCAGCCTTCTCAACAAACGTTGGTTCAGGCAGTCCCAGCATCACAAGGGCAACCATCGTCAAAGGGTCAACAACAATACCTTGTTCTGACCCCTCAGTCCCAGCAATCTCAACCCTCCACTTCCTTTTGCTGTCTCGCCAGCCTACAATTCCAACTATGAAAGCCAGAACTTTCAGGCTTTCAATAGGTTTGCGAGAGGCAGTAGAGCAAGAGGTGCCTCTCGATTCAGAGGATCCGGCAGGGCTGCTAACAGGGGAAGAGGTTTCCGAGGAGCAAGAGGTGGCCGCCCCTCGGCAAACCAGCAGTGAGAATCCCAAGGTAGGAGGGAGGCTGTACCTCTTCCGCCAGCGGTGGGGGTTCAGCCCTTGGGCTCAAAGTATAGTAACAAAGGGACTAGGTTGGAGTTGGCTAGAGGGCCCTCCTCCAACCAACAGATTCTATCAGCACCAACAACGGAATTGGTAGAGTATACCGAAGACCTCCTTCTCAAAGGAGTAGTCTCAAGAGTCAACAATTTAAAATTTCAAGGACGCTTGTTCAGCGTGCCAAAGAAAGACTCGGTAAACCGAAGAATCATCTTAGACTTGTCCCATCTGAACTTATTCATTCATTGCGACAAGTTCAGGATGCTGACCGTTTCGCAGGTACGGACCTTACTTCCCCGTGGGGCCGTCACAACCTCTATAGATCTTACAGATGCCTACTATCATGTTCCCATAGCCAGACACTTCCGTCCATTCCTAGGCTTCAAACTAGGCAACAGATCTACTCCCTTCAAGGTAATGCCATTCGGGCTCAACATAGCCCCCAGGATCTTCACCAAATTGGCGGAAGCAGTAGTGCAAGAGCTAAGGAAACAGGGAATAATGTTAGTGGCTTATCTGGACGATTGGCTTATTTGGGCAAAGAACCCCAAAGAATGCAAAGAAGCAACGGTCAGAGTGATCAAATTCCTGGAACATTTAGGTTTTCAAATAAACAAAACCAAGTCCAGACTAACACCGGAATCTCGATTCCAGTGGTTAGGCCTTCAGTGGGACTTACAATCGCACACTCTATCAATTCCGTCGTTGAAAAGGAAAGAAATTGCAAGAGCTACAAAAACAATTTCTCAAACGACAACAAACATCCAGGAGGTGCCAGGAGAGGATCCTGGGCTCACTCCAGTTTGCATCAGTCACAGACGTTCTGCTCAGAGCCAAACTCAAGATATAAAACAGAGTATGGCGCTCAAGAGCGAATTGCAGATCACGGGACAAACTAGCCTTTATCCCAGCAATCTTACGGAAACGTCTCCGCCCCTGGACGGAGACAAAGAACCTTTCAAAAGCAATTCCTCTACAGTTTTCCCCCTCCATCATTAGTGATCCACACAGACGCCTCACTAACAGGGTGGGGAGGATACTCCCAGTACGAAAAAGTTCAAGGAACTTGGTCGTTAACATTCCGCCAGCTACATATCAATGTACTGGAGGCCATGGCAGTATTCCTCACACTGAAACGACTCCGTCCGCCAAGAACTCTCATTTCAAATTAGTTCTGGACAGTGCAGTAGTAGTACACTGCATCAACAGGGGCGGATCCAAGTCAAGCCACTTGAACCATGTCATGATAGCCATCTTTTCTCTGGCATGCAAAAACAAATGGCACCTGTCAGCCACTCACCTGGCAGGAGTCCTAAGAACGTAGTAGGCAGACGCTCTATCACGCTCCGCTCCGTTGGAATCGGAGTGGACACTGGACAGGAGTTCATTCAATTGGATCAGTCTACAAGTCCCCGGACTCCAAGTAGACCTCTTCGCCACGGAGTCAAACCACAAACTCCCTTGTTACGTGGCACCCAACCTCGATCCTCTAGCATACGCTACGGATGCAATGATCCTCGATTGGAACGAATGGAAGAATATTTACCTCTTCCCTCCGGTGAACCTTCTCATGAAAGTTTTAGACAAACTCAGGACATTCAAAGGCCAAGTAGCTCTAGTAGCTCCCAACTGGCCCAAGAGCAATTGGTTCCCTCTACTCCTAGAGTTGAGACTCCGACCACTACGGATTCCCAACCCCAAACTAACCCAGTTAGTGCAAAACTCAGAACTGTGTCCGCTTCCTCAAGAATTCAGAAAACCCTAACTTTATGGATTTTCTGAAATTCGCAGCCATGAGGAATGCAGAAATTGATCCCCAGAATATCTCATTCTTGGAATCAGATAAAAGAGAATCTACTCTCCGACAATATGATTCATCTGTCAAGAAACTAGCAGAGTTCCTTAAGTTGTCAAATTCTCAAGTCATGACAACGAACCTAGCCATAACTTTCTTCAGATCATTGTTTGAGAAAGGCTTAGCAGCAAGCACTATCACTACGACCAAATCAGCTCTTAAAAAGATCTTCCAATTTGGTTTAGCATAGACCTTACGGATTCGTACTTTACGTCCATACCAAAAGCTTGTGCTAGATTAAGACCATCAACGAGACCTAAATCAGTCTCTTGGTTCTTAAATGATGTCCTCAAACTGGCCTCGGACATTAACAATGACTCTTGCAATTATATATCCCTCCTGAGGAAAAACCCTATTCTTATTAAGTTTAGCCTCCGGAGCTAGAATATCAGAACTGTCAGCTTTATCAAGGGAACCAGGCCACATTGAGTTCCTCCCCTCAGGGGAAGTCCTCTTATCCCCAGATCGCCATTTTCTAGCCAAAAATGAAGACCCACAGGACAGATGGTCCTCGTGGAAAATCCTACCACTACCTCAAGACATTTCCCTTTGTCGGTCAACTCATTAAGAGCCTACCTAAGCAGAACAACTCTGAAATCTTCAGGCCCATTGTTCATTAGAAGGGAACGGGGGTGGTACTTTATCCCTAAAAGGGATCAGGCAAACAAATTTTATACTTCATTAAACAGGCCAATCCAGAGTCCTTTCCTCGGGCCCACGATGTTAGGGCGGTGGCCACATCTATTAATTATTTCCAACACATGAATTTTGACGATCTTAAGAAGTATACAGGCTGGAAATCTCCGACAGTTTTCAAACGGCACTACCTAAAACCCTTAGAAGCCCTCAAAATTTCCAGCAGTGGCAGCTGGAAACACAGTTTCTTCTCCTGATTCTTAATTTTTACTATAACTTCTTGTAGCCTTCCCTTCTACCTGCCTGCCCCATTGTCCACCCTTACTTAGGTTTAGTCGCCTCCATGTATTGGGTTACCTTGAGTTTGCTTTTGTTCATCATTCTAATCGGATTCAGTTCCATTCTTTTGTATATATCAACTTATATCTTGTCTTTGCCTAACCTGTATTGTTATTGTTTGTTGTTAGGCTAACTAATTTTAAGTGATAACCCGTGTTTTAGGGCTTATACTTCCCTTAGGGTAAGACTGTAATTTTAGTTGATTATTATACTATTAACCTTACAAGTGTTTAACTTTACCTTTTTAATTTATCTGTACTGTTCCTCAACTTGTTTGGCATTCTCTGGTACTATTTCACAGGCCGACACAGGTCAAGCCCAGAAAAGGGATTTTGACGAAGGAAAAATCTATTTTCTGGGCAACGACCTGTGTCGCCCTGTGAAACCCCACCCTGTAGTTAGATTATCCTCACCCAGCTTACCCCAAGCTTGGAGGCTATCTTCAGGAATGACGTCTCAGGCGTCGGAGGCGCTCACGGTAGTAGTAGACCGGGAGCTGTAGCACGGCTCCTCCGTAGTTCGGGGTTTTGTCGAAGGAAGAAGCTAAATGGCAAGGGACCTCTGGTAGTGATTCCACTCGCTCCTTACTATACCGACACTTCTATAAGAAGTGAGCGAGCCATTTATCTTGGCATTATATTGTTTCTTTTTTCTCTAGGATGAATAGCAATATTTATTCTTCAGAAATAGTATCAAAGGAACCATTTCACAGGGCGACACAGGTCGTTGCCCAGAAATAGATTTTTCCTTCGTCAAAATCCCTTTTATGAGCAAATTTGCAAAAAGACATTATGTGAGACATAATACATTCCCCCTTGAAGTTAGAAGCTGAACTAAAGTCCTGAGATGCCCGATTTGTGGTGCTAGCCTATGTAAAAGTTGCCATTAGTGAATTTATGGGCTATAGAAGTATTGGCACCTCTTTCTCGCCCGTTTTTTTCCAAATCAATGGCATTTAATATTGTTTATCTACAGGATTAATCCGTCCACCACCCCAAACCTGTCATTACTACGTAACCTGAGGAGCAACCCATCCATTAAGGGTTAACCATCGTATCCTAGCCTAAATAGTCGAGTTCTTAGCCTAGCCTAGTTCGTTTGAACCTTCCTTTCCATGTTAGCTTAGCCTGAATTTGAATTCTTAGCCTAACAAGTGGTTAGATTCTTATCCTGGCTTAGCCCAAGTGGTTATGTTCTTACGGTAGCCTAGACTAGCCTACAGTAGGGGAGCTAGTGTGAACCTTTCCCTACTGACTTAGCCTAGCCTAAAGTGGTTAGATCCTAGGCCTAGCTTAGCTTATTCAAACATATCTCTCCATCTTATCCTAGACTAAGTGTTGAAGTTTGTAGCCTAGCCTAGTTGGTTTGAGCTTATGTTTATTGGACTTGCTCTGCTTATCAGACCTGCTCTTTGATTTCTTCAGGAGTTTAGGATTAGGTTAGGTTAGCTTGGGTTTGATTCCTAGTTTAACCTACCTTTTATATCCAAGTAACCAGATCAGTAATGTATCTCAATACGTATCATAGTGTTCTTGTCTCTGCAGGATTGAAGATCCGTCTCAGCTCTGCGCTACTTTGCTCAGGAACGTTGCCTTGGTGGTTCCCTATTCAAAAAGGGGGTGCCTGTTTTCTATCATCATAGGACGTCTGCCTCGTATGTCATCATAAAAGATCACCTCATAGCAAAGGAGGTATGTTTCTTTGGCTGCTCAAGAACTTCTCCCCTGTCTACAGTGCAATTACTTTGACAATGCATAAGTTGACAGTAGGATATTTAGAACATATCTGCACTGAGTATTTTGTCATAGGACATCCCCTTGGGTTATCCTGTTGTCTCTCCTGTTTACTGCGACATGGAGCTAGAAGTCTTCTTTTCATGGTCCCACATTTGTTCGTTAGAGCAGAGTACTCCTTTCTGTCTTCTGGGAATTCTGGGAGGTTAAACAATAGTGCCCCATTTCTCTTCCTCGAATCTTGTAAAGTCCCAGGAAAGTCGTGTTCATCTCCAACACCCTGATGTCGACTTAGTTGTCCTGTACGCTCCATGCCCCCGAGGCCAGGAGCTCTTTGAGATGAGCACCCTAACCTTCAGAGGAGGCTCCCGAGTACAGGAACAGATTCAGCAGTGTGAATTAGGGCAACTCCCTTGTCAAGCTTCAAAGTCTTAGGTTAACCCCAGTAGCTCCTTGTAAACCCAAGCTGAGATTCCTCATAAGCACAACCTTCTTAGCCAGTCTTGTGGAGAGATGCCACCAGTCACTAGGGTCTTTATGTTTTCAATGTCAGGAGTCGGTAATATATCTCTCTTTCGGGAAATCATTCCTGTGGAACAGTGACACAGATGTAGGGCTATTGCTTCAGAGGACCTTAGTCAACCGTATACAAGATGAGCTGTTTGCTGCTGTGATTGGTGTCATCGAAAGGGTTTATCTCCAATCAGAGTTCCTGTTAAGTAGACAAGATCGTCTGAATGTTTTCAGAACAGAGGAGGTTCTTTCTGTTGATACTGACAAGGAACTACAAGACTTACTTGTGATTAGTTCATCTGAAGGATGCAGACCTCTGTTCACCCTCAGAATTCTCGGTGTGGTTTAAGAGCTTGGAGAAGTCTTGTTCACCTAGGAACCTCAGACCTTCTACTTGGGACTTACTCTGGTACTCAATATGGAACCCTACTCAGTTGGGACCTTACTGTGGTACTAAGTGTTCTCTCTCAACCTCCTTTGAGCCAATGCGTCAACCATCTCTGTGGAAACTGACTTTGGAAGCAATACTCCTTCTGACCTAGGCTTCCTTGGAAGGGTTAGAAAACCTCAGGGTCCCCTCAAGCACTGTGTTGTTATCTGAATGTTTCACTTCCTAGAGGATAGTTGTCGTAGATTTCATGTTAATACAGGACAGGTCAAGAAAGAGGTGTCCTAGAACACCCTTTTGGTTTTCTTATGAGGTGATTAGACAAGTCAACTCCTCATCATCAAGTTCAGCCACCGATTGGGCGCATGCAGAAGTGCTTGATACCAGAGAAGTATGTTCCTCCTCAGCATTTTAAAGTATGTACTTATCTGTTCATAGGATGTAAATGCTGGTTCATAACTGTGTCAAACCACTTTCACCTTCTTCTGCATGAAGAACATTGCCCACAGATCCTTGGACACATTTTGCTTGGGTCCAGTGGTGGCTGTTCAACATGTGTGACTCATCCAGAGCCCCTGGCAGGACAGTTTGTATCTTACCTAAGATGATTGTATGCAGGAGGGAATGAAGGAGTTGATTGGCCTTCTCTTTCCCTTTTCTCCTTTCTTCATATCTACAGGCAGTTTGAAGAATAGAATCTTCATACGCTGGAACTGGCTTGGTGCAGATGAGCTTTGCATCCATACTGTTGCAGAAATTTTCATGTTCCATGCAACATGCAAATCTGCTTCTCAGTAGCTTAAACTCCTCTCTCCAACAAGAGGAGTGAGGAGTGGTGACAAACCCGTTTCTTGTGGCTGATATGATTTGTTGCTCAAACAGATGTAGTTCTTTTGGAATTCCATGAATGCAATGAATGTGGTCATATTTCATCGTGTTTGAGCCCAGTGGACAGAGTGTTAGATATCCACATATCTAACATCTCGAAAGTTTAGGTCCTCTTCTTTAGCAAACTAATTTCTAAGATGAATGATTAGGTGTGCTGAACCTCCAGTTGGTTCAGAATTCTCGTACCTCCCTCCAATTATGAGTCTATCCCATTGTTAAGGTCAAAGGTTTGTTTTGCTTATGAACAAATGACAAATTTTTTATTAATTTATATATTTCATTGCTAACAAACTTGAGGTCTTTACAGTTACTACTCACCTCTAGCCGCCCATCTTATATTTCATCCTGGCTTGAAAGAAAGACTGATTCGTCACTGGATTTAAGTGCACTCTATTGACTTGCTTCCAACTCAACTAAGCATCGTTTACCAGATGCCACAGATTCCTTGCATTTACAATCTTTGATTGTTTTTAACTGGTTTCCAGCTGGTGCCAGAAGATTTATCCTGTTGTTAAGACCTCAGGTTTGTTAGCTATGAAAAATACAAATTAATAAAAAATTGTAATATTTTGGCAACTTTGGAGAGTTGGAACAGGCACGGTATTACCAAGCTTGTGCTCATCTGCAAAGATACTACGTTGACCTAAAAATCTATAGGATCTACTAAGCTTGGGAGACACACCCGAAACTTTTTTATAAACAAAGGTCATTTGTGCAAAGTAATGATGTATTAGTTTCTTACAGAATTATTGTTAATATAAAATTCAAACTATAATTTTATGTAATATAGTTTCATGTTCTTTATTTCTATTTTAGGGTTAAATGTGTTTCTTTCTTCATGCAATCACCAAGAGGGTTGGGTTGGATTAGCAGAAATGCGAGCCCAGCAATATGGCAAACTGGCTGATTTAATTCTTAGTTACATTACTGATTATGCACAAAATGCTGATTCATACTCTTTGGCATTAGCTATAAAGAATATGGCTGAACATCATTTCATGGTAAGTAGTTCTATGGAAAAGGAAAATTATTAAATATTCTGTGCTTATATTGTACCATGGCTTACATACAAGATTAAATTAGTATTTTAAAGTTTTTTTTTTATTGTATTAGCATTTTGTTTGCAGCATTTTGTTCTTTTTATAACTGATAATTATTGATGTTTCAGAATATACAAGAAGAAATGGCTAATGTACTGCATTATGTTGATAATGAAAGCATATCACAGATGGTTTTACAGATGAAGGAGCAGGTTAGACGAGCAAATATTTGTGTTGTGCCCCTCTCAATAGTTTTTGAAAATTTGTCTTATATATTGTATACTGGAAATATTTATGTTTTGATTATACAGTTGATTAATTGATAGATGTAATCTGAAGCAGTATTGAGTTGATTATATGAGAATTCAACATTTCTTTTTCCCACAGGTGTCCTTTTATCTCCGGAGTGTAGAACAGCTTCAGCTTCCTGAGGAAGGTGCAGACAATAAGGGATTAGCCGAACAATACCTTGTGAGCATATACATTTATTTGTTTATTTTTAGAAGTGAAAGTACTTTTCATGCTGCACGAAGGTATTGCATGGGAAGATGAGTGTTAAACTAGTCATTGTTCTGTCTAAGATTCAGCAATTGAAAGAAATTACAGTTAGATTAAAGGTATATTAAAAGCAAATTGTAAAAAATCCATTACATATTATTCTACTAGTATTATAATAATCTACCCCCTGAGATTTTTATGTTTGTCAGTTCCTAAGTCACAAAATTTCCTGCTGACTGCATTTGTCTGTTATCTTTATTTGATTGTTCTGTGTAAAGTTGGTATCCTTCTTATGATAATTGTGGTGTACTTTTATGCAGATAAATGATTTTGCACTATCATATCATGTTCAAAAAGTCAGACCACAAAAATAAAAACTTAATGCAATAAGTATAAATTAGCTATAAAAGGTTCCTCACTGACATGAAAATATAGTACAAAAATAAAGTAATAAAGATATATTTATATACAACTCTCCCCCACTTTTACGTGGGAATAGGTTCTAGAACCTGCTGTGGAAATGCAAAAATCCCCTCTAAAAATGCCAATAGGCAGTCCCCGGGTTACGACGGGGGTTCCGTTCTTGAGACGCGTCGTAAGCCGAAAATCGTCGTAAGCCGGAACGACGTTGGAAATATGTCTTAAACTAATAAAAAGTTATAAAAAACTTACTTGTAATCCTTTGGTTACACTACATGTTGTTTCCTGTAGTTTTATGTACAACCTGGAGTTATTTTCATAAAAGAATGCTGGTTCTTGAAGGTAAAAACTATTGTAATCCTCTGGTGACACTACATTCTTGGAAGTTTTATGTACAACCTGGAGTGAAAATTTTTGGCCAAAATCTTGAGGGCTACAAGAACAGCTGATTACTATTTACGTATCATATAGACTAATTAAAGTAAACGTATCTTTAAATAGGCTTATATATTAGTATCAACAAAACATTTCCTGCTATGAGTCAGAGGCCGTTTAATGAAACGAACACTTCTCTGTCCTATCTGTTCAGAAAATAAATGTTACGTCAATCCCCGAGACGGTGACCATTGTTGCCAAGGCGTCTCTCTCTCTCTCTGATCAAATTACACTGGAACTTTGAACATAACGATTGCCTAATATACGAATGTTTTGAGATACAAACCGAAAATTTGCGAAAATATAAGCTTTGATATACAACGAAATATTTGAGATACGATTTTGCGATGAGTGGTTTAGTTGTATAGGCGACCGATAAATGGCGTTCAGTCTGTTTGTTTGTTGGTGCTGCATGTTAACACGTCGTTGTTTAGTTCGTTGTATTTGCGCCTATTTTTCGTGTTATTTTGTCTATTTTATTATTAACCATGGGTCTCAAAGCTAAAGACAAAGCAGGTGATAAGGAAAAAAACCCAAGAAAATGATTTCGATGGAAGCAAAACATGAAATTATAGCAAAGCATAAAACCTTCCAAAGGCATCACCCATTATTTCTAAACTACAAACTGATTAAAATAAAAAAATAAAAATTAGTTTAGCAATGTTATTTCATTTGTGTTTATTACGTAGTTATTAGTGTACATACGTAAATAAAAAGAGAACAAATCGTTCCCTGCCACCCTTCCCTACCTCTTCCCCCTGCTGGCCTCACGTCATCTTTCGTTGTGGTAAGTAAAATTCCTTTCTTTTTTTTAATTTATTTTATTAACATTTATTATCATTTATCACATTGCTATGTTATTTTATCATTGTGTGTTATTACTCGTTTATTTGTGTATAAATTGTGTATATTATATGTAATTTAGCTGTGTTTAGGTGTGGTTTCATACCGCTAGAACGGATTAATACATATTACTTATTTTAAATGGGAAGGAAAAAAATGCTTTGAGATACAACTGTTTTGATATACGACGATGGTACGGAACAAATTAAATTCGTATGTCAAGGTTCCAGTGTACTGGATAATGTCTCTCTTTGGATAGTTCGATTTTGCCAAATCTTGAGGGCTACAAGAACAGTTGATTACTATTTACGTATCATATAGACTAATTAAAGTAAACGTATCTTTAAATAGGCTTATATTATTAGTATCAACAAAACATTTACTGGCATGAGTCATAGGCCGTTTAACGAAACGAACACTCTCTGTCCTTACTCGGAGCGTCGGAAGACGCCTCTCTCTCTCTCTCTCTCTCCTCTCTCTCTCTCTCTCTCTCTCAGTCTCTCTCTCTCTCTCTCTCTCTCTCATTGTAATCTAACCAGAAACTTCGTTTTGTTATTATTACTGGAAACAAGCAATGATTTTTTTCATTATTTGTGCTTTTGGACTGTTATATGTAAACTTTGCGCACCGCAAGCTAGTATGTATTCATTCGCTCGGAAACCAGTTCCGCATATGAGGCGTCACTAAAAAACATAGAAAAATACGACATAAAAAGTGTCGAAAATCATCATAACCTCAAAATTTTTGTTGTAATCTAACCAGAAACTTATTTTTATTAATATACTGTGCTAAACTATAAAGGAGTTTTATCATAGTATGAGTTTTTTAAAAGCGTCGTTAACTCGGAGCGTCGGAAGCGTCAGCGTCGTAACCTCGGAACAAGCGTCGTAACCCAGGACGGATTTTTCCATTGAATATTTAAGAAAAAGCGTCGTAACCTCGGAACGTCGTAAGCCGGAACCGTCGTAACCCGGGGACCGCCTGTAACTGGCTTATAACTGCCAAATACCCAGTATTTCTTAAATTAAAATAATTACAACTGTCTATTTTAACAGTTCACTGCTCAATTTGTTGGTTAAAACAAAAATGTACCTTAAATTATCATTCAAGAAACATTTCAAATACAAATGCACCCTAAAGCACCCAAAGTAACCTTACATTACAGTACTCTCCACTACTGCTACTAAGTAGGCTATATACACCCCTAAAATGTATGTAACTGCCTATTTTAACAGTTCATTACCAAACTTGACAGTTCAAACAAAATATACCTCAAAATATCACCCCAGAACACCCTAATATCATTTTAAAGTCTTGTTGCAAAATTATGTACCAGCCAACAACCGTTATTCTTCAGTATCCCCTACCATTCAGACGCAAGTTTTCTTTGGCCTATGTAACTTTGCGCATCATTCTGTGCCTACATCTTATGTATATTGATATTTTCTGGTGTAGTAAGATGATTTTAAAATATTTACTGTACGGGTATGTATTTTACGATTTTACTATTGCGTAGAACATATCTAAAATATGCAGGTAGTTTAGAACAACGGGACACGTATGTAGCTCCAAACTGAAAGCTAGGTTTTCACATCATGTTAGTATTTTCATGATTACATACAAATATGTTTATGATAAAAAATTATTTGCTACAGTAAGTTCTTGGCTAATGTTGTATTGTTGTTAGTCCTTGCCATCTCCCATAAATTTACTAAAAATTCTTCTCTCTCTCTCTCTCTCTCTCTCTCTCTCTCTCTCTCTCTCTCTCTCTCTCTCTCTCTCTCTCTCTCTCTCTCTCTCACGTATACATGCAGGCAGTCCCCAGTTATGGGCAGGGGTTCTATTCTCAGCGGGGTGCTGAAAAGCAAAAACTTCTTTTAACCGAAACTTGGCGATTTATGGCACTTATGGCGCCGATTTTAGATTAACAGCGCTGATAATCAGTTAATAGAACCTCTGTTAGGTACGTTATCGCACTATAACTCAATTATTGGCACCTATGGCACCAATAACCAAAACTCAGCCCTTTATGTTGCCATAAATCACCAATTTTATGGCACTAGACAAACCCCATAAAACCAGACTGCATTAACGGAGTCCACCAATAAATGGTATGTAATATATATATACACACTATATATATATATATATATATATATATATTATATATATATATATATATATATTATATAATTATACTGTATAATATATATATATATATATAATATATATATATATTATATATATATATATATATTATTTACATATACATACATAATATAATATATTATATATATATATATATATACATACATACAATAATATTATATATATATATATATATATATATATATATATATATATATATTTTATAGTATTTATATATATATACATATATATACATATATATATATATATATATATATATATATATATATATATATATATATATATATATATATATATATATATATATATATATATATATATATTTCTGGCTCAGCTCGTGTCGGCCTATGAAAGGATCCTTAATATCATTCTTCTAGGTAAAATTAATCTAAAATACCAGAGAAAAACAAAAAATTAAGAAAATGTCAGTAAAAACTGACTCGCCTCACGGTCTTAAAAAGAAGTGTCGGTTATGGTAATAGGGCGAGTGGGAACACTACCACGAGACATTCACCAATTAGAACTTCCAATCAGAAATCCCACAAGAGAGAGCTGATACCACGGGCGATGCGGCCGCTACTACTACTACTAGAGGACGGCCACGGACAGCAGCGCCCCGGAGCGGACATCCTTAAATCATTAGCGCTAGCGTTCAGACGCATTTTCTTTGTGCTTGTGCCTTTTACGGGATATTTTATCACCATCATCATGGAACGTTCTGCCATCGCAACGGCTAAGTTAAGTGCCTCATAGTAATGTTTTAACTGTATTTTTGTCTTCCGGGAACCAGTATTTTTCCTTCTAATAGGTCATATACGGTTTCCCGGTTGTCTCGTGCGGCGCCATGCTGCCTCGTTAAGAATTCCGAGGTCCTCCATACTGGGACTTCTTATACTTAAGGGCTTACTATATTACGTTCATCGTTTTTTACATCGAGTTTTAGCTAGATTAGCCCCTTTACCATTTCTCTTAGTTTGGTATTTAGGGCTATTATTATTGTTCCAGCCCAGCATCCCGGCTCTTGCTCTTCATCGGCTATCGCTGGCTCCGAGTAGGCTTCTGTTCCTCGGAACAGTTTGCCTCCTCCTGGGCTTCTTTTTCTTCTACTAAAAGGGAAAAGTGTCTTTTCCATCTTTTACGATGTAATTTTATTCTATTTAGGGTGTTAGGCTAGCCTAGGTGCATGTCCCATGTATTGGTACAGCCTGGTTCACGTGGCCCCTCCCACGGTTGTGTTGCTCGCTGGCTTAGGCCACTTGCGGTCACGTGTCCCATCGCAACCTTACCCTTCCCCTTCCCTCCCTACCGGATGGTAGTAGGGAGGCACTGGGGGACCCTTGGTTGTCATGACAACCTCAGTTGCCTTCCTCCCTCTCTCTCTGAGTGGCCAGGGGTTCCTCCCAGCGGGGGGTATAGGGCGACCACTCATAGGGTACCCAGTCTCCGAGCGGGTAGTTGTTTGAGACGGGAGGAGTAGGCCAACCCCCCCCCCTCTCTCTCTCTCCCGCCGTGTTAACCCCCGAGACCCTCCCCGCCCCCCCCACCCTTCCCCAGTTGCTCAGGGCCACCTTCCCTTTCTATAACGAACGGAGCCTTCCGTCGCAGCCGGGGCACCTTTGGTTATAGATTACTGGCTCGCCAGCGGGCGGGGTGGGGTCACTACTAGTGGTCGGTTGCTTTGCCTACTAATAATCCTTACATCTCTCCCCCGCCCCCGCTACCGGAAGGGAGCTTGCTTCTTACCCGGGCAGCACTCTTCTAGTAGACGGGTGGAGAAAGGTTTTGATATTATTGTTATTTTTAAGGATATACCCTAATTTTACGATGATTTGTTTAATTTTACTACATATGTTTACCATCCCCGCCATTATTCGTCGTGGTTTCCTTTTACCACCACACCTGGTTGGATTCTATCTCTTGTCTCCGCGCCAGCGGAGCAATAGCCTAGGACAAAACCAACCAACCTGTTACCACACGTATTATGGCGGGGCTCTGGTTTAATCTAACTTTCTCGCCTCCGGCACCAGCGGAGCAACTGTTATGGCTGTAAGTGTTTTCCTGATACTCATGGTATCTTTCCACTTACAGGCTACCCAACTGTCAGGTCCTGGGATGCAACGCGACGTTAGTAACGACGACCCCTGCGGCCCACGATGAGTGCAGGTCTCACGCTCCATGTGCCACGCCATTCAACGATATGATCGTCTGGCACCCGGAAGCCTGCGCCATCTGCTACGACCTAGTTCAGTCAGCTGGTGGAGGGGGTAAGTCGATTATAGGCTTCTTTATCAATTTAACTAACAACTCTTAGACATAAGTTTTGTTAACCCCGCCCTTCCGCCATTAGAAGCTCATCTCACCTTTTCTTTCAGGCTACTGGTGTGAGGGAGGTCGCCCTTGCTACCCTGAAAGCGTGGGTGGGCGGCTTTCGGGAAGAACGCCGCCAAAGGCCCAGCCTTACATCCTTGACAAGAAGCTGGCCGTCCAGATCTTCCCTGCGGGCAAGTCAACAGGGTATGTTGACCCCTTGTCCGCAGCCCCCCTCTCATAGCCTCCCATCCAGCAAGATATGCAGCAATCTTTTCGGGGTCGTAGCCACACAGGAGTCGGTCCCGGACGTCGCTACCCTCCCTGGACCTCAACATCGAGCCTATGGCGGTAGGGGCAGAGGATTTTGTTGTTGGTTGAGGTAGGTGTGTCGGGCGCCCAAGGTCTTTTCCTTGGGCGTTTCCTGGATCTTCTCCTGTCCCTTCTTCAAAGCGCTTCTTTCCAAGGCTTTGTGGGATCTGAGATCCCTACCCGCTCTCCCGCTCTCTCTGTACCCCCAAGGTGAAGGACAGAGAGAACCGAAGACTCTAACTAAGACGACTTCTAAGAAGTCATCATCGTCTTCTTCGGCTAAGAAGTCTTCGACTTCTTACGCTGACGCAGTGAAGGCCAAGCCGAGCTCTTCTTACTCGAAGAGCTCTAGAAGCAAGGCTTCTAAGGAGAAGGCTCGCGCTCCCGCCGAGCCAATGCCTTCTCCGGCCTCCACCGCATCCACTCCGGTAACGCCGGTGGGAGGAGCGGACCCCAGCACCTTTGATCCCACTGCTTTCTCAGCAGTGGTGATGCAACAGGTGGGCGAGATGGTCGGCTCGCAAGTCTCCCCCGCCCTGGGGACGAAATTTGAGCAGATGTTCGCACAACTGTCGAGCACCTCTGTCTCAATCAGGCCAGTCCATCCAAGATCTCTCTAACAGAGTTAGAGAGAATGAGGACCGAGTAGCTGGGCTCTCTCAGGTCCCCCTTCCAGTCTCCCCCAGTGCCCAAGTGCTGGTATTTTTCCAGCTCCCGCCCCCCCATAACGACTCTCTGCCAGCTTTCTCTATGGAGAACCCATGGAGAGTAGCCGCCTACGCTCCATTTAGGATGGTATGATCTCTATCCCGGAGTGTGGAACTCGAAGGATTGAGGACTTCGAGTTTTATCCTCCGGGTTTGACGCAGCCTTTCATCGGCTATGCTAGGCTGACCGTAGCGGCTCTACTAGGGAAGACAAGATCTCTAGGGATGATGTTCTCTACAGTAGGGATCATGCCCAACGGGGTGAATGGGTTCACTGCCTTGAGGACTGGGAGTGCACAAACACCAAGCTCCAGGCCTATAAGAGTCCTTTCAACTATTTTTGCGACGGAAGAGGAGGCTTCTCTTCCGTTCGCACGAAAATAGTAGAGAGGACTCTTCAGCAGTCATCAAGATGAGCCCATGCCACAGCTAAGGGAGGCGGAGTCTACTTCTCCGCTCTTCCCAGCTTTTGGAGAATTGTGGGAGACTTGCCAGCCACGTTCACAGCTTGGCAAGCTCAAACCGGACTGCGCCATGGACCAGTTCGGCGAGAAGCTTCCAAGGCTGCCTGATTCCTTGATTCAGGCGGAGTTCGAGCGCGCGAACTATGGTTTTGGCAGGTCCCTCAATTCACTGATCATACGGAGATGGCTGCTCTCAATCATATGCTACGGAACTCTGTTTAAGATCTTGTGTGGCCAAATCCCAGCTTCAGCAACGGTTTTTCAGGAACGGATGCTTTCGGGACTTCTTCCAAGCTAGGGAGGAAATTGCCGAAAGCACGTTTCTGCATGAGTGCACCTATTAGGGCACGAGCCTAATAGACTCCTGGCTTTTTCTAAGCATGTGGGGAGCGGTATCTCTTCCCAGAGTCCGCTGTAAAATGAAGTACACCACGAGGCTTGCTTAGGCCTCAACCAGGAGGCCTTAGAGCTAGGTGGGGTATTTCATCCAAGAGGAAGCAAGAATCCGTCCCACTGCTGGTAAGAAACCAAAGCAGTCTGGTAAAAAGGTTCCAGCCTTACCAGAAAACACCAGCAACAGCAGCACTTTGGTTCAGAGTGGCCGTCCCGGTTACCCAACAGTGGACAACCTGCTAGTTTCTAACAGAACCGCCCCATCCTTCCTTGCCTGTCCTCCTCAATCACAACCTTTCGACCTCCCCTCCTTACGCACCTCTTCGCCGGCCTTCAACCCTACGTAATGAAGGTCCAGGGCTACCCTCCCTATTTAACAAGCAATCGAGAAGGTAGGGCGAAGAGGCTGACTTTCGCAGCCAGCGTGGCGCAGGAAGGGCGACAATGGAGCATGGCAAGTTCCAGAGGAGGCGTGGTGGTTCAACCCGCACCCATCAACAACTGAGCTCCCCATGGTAGTAGGGAGGCTGTTCCTCTTCCGTCACCCCAGGTGGGGGTTTCCGAGACATTTGGGCACAAGAGCATAGTGTCCAAAGGATTGGGTTTGGAGTTGGATCAAAGTATCCTCCTCCAATCAAATCATTTCCGCCAAATACCATCAAAGGAAGTTGAACAGATTACGCGGAGTAAACTCCCTTCACAAAGGAGCTATTTGCGAGAGTCAAGCATCTTAAAATTTCAAAAAAAAAGGTCGCTTATTCAGCGTGCCCAAAGACAAGGCTTCAAAACAAAAAGAAGGGTAATCTTAGGACTTGTCAAAGCTAAACTCTTTCATTTCGTTGCGACAAGTTCAAGAAAATGCTTACCCTCGTCGCAAGTACGGACCCTTACTTCCGCGTTGGAGCCGTCCACCATGCTCCATCGAACCTTACAGTACGCATACTATCATATCCCTATTAGCCAGAACACTTCCGCCCATTCCTAGGATTCAGGCTAGGAAATCAGACATTTCTCATTCAAAGTGATGCCCTTCGGTCTGAATGTAGCCCCCAGGGTATTCACGAAAATAGCAGAATGGTTGGGTTGTGCATGCAATTGAGAACGCAGGGAATCAATGGTAGCAGCATACCTTGAACGATTTGGTTGATCTGGGCACCCAACTGTCGAGTAATGTCTCAAAGCCACCAACCAAAAAGGTAGTTCACCCTTTCTGGAACATCTGGGGTTCCCGATAACAAAAAAACGAAATCCCAGACTTAACCCCGGAGTCTCGTTTTCCAGTGGCGTGGGAAGCCAATGGGATTTGTGCTTCCCCACAATCCTGTCAATTCCAGTGGCCCCAAACGGAAGGCAAATAAGCAAAAGTCTGTCAGGCAATTTTCTCAAATGCAAAGAAAAAAACAAAAAAAAAAAAAAAACAAACATCAAGGAGAAACCATGGAAAGAAATCCTAGGGTCTCTTCAGTTTTGCTTTTCGGCTAACAAAAGATACCGTAAGCCTCCTAAAAAGCGCAAGGCTAAAAGATATAAATCGAGGTTTGGTCGATCGAGAGCAAACAAACCACCAATCTCGAGACAAGTTGTCAAGTAATTCCACAGATCCTTCCGCAATCAACATCCGTTACCATGGTCAAAAGTAAAGAACTTGAGCCAAGGCTGGGTTACCCCTTCTAATATCCCCTTCCAGTGTTTAACCACCTTTCACAAATGCGGATGCCTCCCTGTCCTGGGTGGGGGGGATAATTCTCAGTTCACAAACAGGTTCAGGGGACTTGGTCCAGTTTCAATTTCGCCAGCTCCACATAAATTTCGTTCGGAAGCAATGGCAGTTATTTCTTACCTTGAAGAAGAACTGCTTCCCCCGAAAAAGTCCTCATCTAAGGCTAGTTTTGGACATGCAGTTGGTAGTTCATTGCAATCAACCAGGGGGAGGGTCCAAACTCCCAAGCATGTGAACCATGTCATGATAGCCATGACTTTGCCCCTAGCAAACAAACACAAATGGCATCTTGTCCCGCCCACCCCTCACCTGGCGGGGGTAAGAAATGTGTATAGCAGACGCCTTTCTTCCCCTGGTACAGTTCCCCCTTTCTGGGGAAAAAAAAAATTCCCCAGAATGGTCCCTAGTACGACGGGTCCATTTTCCAGTTGGATATGCCGGAGAGGTCCCCAGGTACTCCAAGTAGATATCTTACGCACCTCACCAAGCGAACCACAAGCTTCCCTTGCTATGTGGCCCCCAACCTGGACCCTCTGGCTTATGCCACGGACGGCCCTGTCGTTTAGATTTGGGAATCAGTGGAGAAAAAATTTATGTTTTCCTTTTTCCTTCCAGTGAATCCTTTCTCTGATTGAAAGTCCTTAAGCAAGCTGGAAGGACTTTCAAGGGAATAAGTAAGCTCTGGAGTTAGCAACCGGAACTGGCCCCAAGAGCAACTGGTATCCTCTTCTTCTGGAATTGGGGTCCTCCGACCTCAAAACGGATTTTCCCAATCCCAAGCTGTCACCAATCAGTACAAATGAGGACTGTGTTCGCTTCCTCAGGAATTCTTTCAGGACCCTAACTTTTAACTGGACTGTTCATGAAGTTTGCGGCTAATAAAGGATGCTAATATTGATCCAACAAAATTATTCTCCTTCCTAGAATCAGTAATAAGAGAAGTCAACCATTAGACAATAATGACTCAGCTGTTAAAAAATTAGCATCCTTCCTTGAAAGAATCAAACACTACAACCATGACAAGTTAATCGAGCTATATCCTTTTTCAGATTCCTTGTTGTTTGAAAAAAAGGGTTTAGCAGCTAGCACTATTACTATACTCATAAATCGGCTTTGAAGAAGATCTTTTCAGTTAGGTTTTCAGATAGATCTGACTGAATTCTTATTTCACCGGTCTAATTCCTAAAGCCTGTGCTAGACTTAGAACCTTCTCAAAGGCCTACTGCAAGTTTCATGGTTCTTAAATGATGTTCCTCAAACTAGCTTCCAGATACTGCAACATCGTTTTTGGATACATTCATAATGCTTCTTAGAAAGGCATGTTATTCTTATTAAGCCTAGCTTCCAGGAGCTAGAATTTTCAGAACATGTCGGCCTCTATCGCCAGAGATGCGGGTCATGTTGGAATTCCTCCCCTCAGGGAGAAGTTCTGCTTGCTCCGGATCGTAGTTTTTTAGCTAAAAATGAGGATCCTCTTGCAAGTGGGCCCCTTGGAAAGTCATCCCACTTCCCCAAGGAAACCCTTCTCTCTGCCGAAGCCCAGCTAATCAACTTTAAGAGGGCCTTTCTATCCTCGTACATCCTCAAGCATACTCAGGTTCTCTCTTCATGAGATAAAAAAGGTGGGTACCTTGTTTGTCAGTCAAAGGTTTTTTAGACCAACAAATCCCTTTTATTTCATTAAACAAGCCAATCCTGATTCATATCCCAAAAGCACATGATATTAGTGGGAGTAGCCACCTCAAATTAAGTTACTTTCAACATATGAACTTGTTTGAGGAATCTTCAAAAAGCAATAGACCTGGATGGAAATCTCCGACAGTCCGTTTTTACAAACGTCATTTATCCTAAAGTCCTTGGAATCTTTAAAATTTTCAGCAGTAGCAGCGGGGTAAAACATTGTTTCTCCTGATACTGTATAGTAGTTCCGTAGTAACAGATCCAGGGTCTCCACTTTCCTACCTACCCATCCAACATGCCTCACCCTATCCGCCATGCTACTCGGATATCCTAGCCTTAGCCCGCCCCTGAAATCATACTAGTGGACTTTGTCCCTTATTTTTTTGCTAGGGACATTCCACACTTTGTACTGATAATGTACTTCAGTGTACCTGACCCTTATTTTTATGCTAGGCCGGGTAAGGGACACAATGTGTTATTGTATATTTTGTAAATAATTTTATCTAAGTAAATCTATTTTCCTTAATATTACACTGGCCATTATTATAATTTACTAATGTTTACTGTAATTTTAATTTTACGTTTACTTTCATTACTAACGTTTCTTTTATGTTTTACTGTTTAGAATAAGTTAGGCTTCAAGTACTTAGTTTATATGCTGTAATTGATTTTACTTATAATTATATCCCTCATTTTTATTTTAACAACTGCTTTTCATTTGTCCTTTTTTCCCCCATCTTGTCTGTTTCCTCTGGGGTACTCTTTCATAGGCTGAGCAACGAGCTGAGGCCCAGAAAAGGGATTTTGACGAAGGAAAAATCTTTTATTTTGGGTGATTGGCTCGTGTCGCCCTATTAAACCCACCCTGTATTGGTTTTTACCCCCCCCCATTCAGGACAAGGCCAAATGTTTTTAGATTAAGGATGTCCGCTAGGGCGCTGCTGTCCGTGGCGTCCGCTAGTAGTAGTAGTAAGCGGCCGCATCAGCCTGTTGGGTATTCAGCTCTCTCTTGTGGGGATTCTGATTGGAAGTTCTAAATTGGTGAAATGTCCTCCGTGGGTAGTGTTCCCACTCGCCCCTATTACCATACCCGACACTTCTTTTTTAAGGAGTGAGCGAGGGTCAGTTTTTACTGACATTTTCTTAATTTTGTTTTTGAAGAAATGGTAATTTTTAGATTAATTTTACCTATGGAAAGAATGATATTTAAAGGATCCTTTCTATGGGCGATGACACGAGCCAATCACCCAGAAAATAGAATTTTTTCCTTCGTCAAAATCCCTTATATATATAGATATATAGAATTTATATATATATATATATATGGATGTGTGGTGTGTATGTGTTTTATTATAGATAATATATATATATATTACTTATATACAGGCGGTCCCGACCCCCGGGTTACAACGACGGTTTCCGGCTTACGACGTTCCGAGGTTTAACGACCGCTTTTTTCTTAAATATTTCAATGGAAAAATCCATTCCTGGGTTACCGACGCTTGTTCCGAGGTTACGACGCTGACGCTTTCCAGACGCTCCCGAGTTTTGAACGACGCTGTTTTAAAAACCGCATACTATGAATAAAAATTCCTTTATAGTTTTAAGCACAGTATATTAATAAAAATAAGTTTTTTCTTTAGGTAATTACAACAAAAATTTTTTGAGATTATGGATGATTTTCGAAACCACTTTTTATGTTGTCTTTTTCTATGTTTTTTTAGTGACGCCTCCATAATGCGGAACTAGTTTCTTTTCCGAGCGAATGACAATAGCATACTAAGTTTACCATATAACCCATCCCCAAAAGAGACCAAATAATGAAAAAAGATCATTGCTTGTTTCCAGTAATAATAACCAAAACCGCAAGTTTTCTGGTTAGATTACACGCAAATTCCAAGTATCCAAAGAAAGAAGCATTATCCAGTAATTTGATCAAGAGAGAGAGAAGAGAGAGAGGAAGGAAGGAGCGTTCTTCCGACGCTCCGACTTTAAACGACGCTTTTTAAAACAAAAAACGCATACTAATTGATAAAAAATCCCTTTTATAGTTTTTTTTTTACACAGTACTAATTAATTAAAAAATAAGTTTCTGGTTAGATTACAACAAAAATTTTGAGATTATGATGATTTTCCGACACTTTTTTATGTTGTATTTTTTCTATTTTTTAGTTTTTTAGGTGACCGCCATCATATGCCGGAACTAGTTTATTTTCCAGAGCGAGAATGAAATAGCATACTCATTTTACATATAACAGTCCCAAAAGCGCAAATAATGAATAAACAATCCATTGCTTGTTTTTCCAGTAATAATAACAAAACGAAGTTTTCTGGGTTTGGTTAGATTACAACGCAAATTCCAAGTATCGCCCAAAGAGAGACATTATCCAGTAATTTGATCAGAGATCAAGAGAGAGAGAGAGAGACAGAGAGAAGAGAGAAGAGAGAGAGAGAGAGAGGCGTCTTCCGACGCTCAACCCGAGTTTAAGGACAGAGAAGTGTTCATTTCTTTTAAACGTTAAACGGCCACATCCACACCTCATGCGCCAGTTAAATGTTTTTGTTTGATACTGATAACTATCAAGCCTATTTTAAAGATACGTTTTACTTTAATTTAGGTCTATAATGGATACGTACATAGTAATCAACTGTTTCTTTTTGTAGCCCTCAATTATTTGGCAAAATCGAAGTATCCAAAGAGAGACATTATCCAGTACACCGTAATTTGTTTCAGAGAGAGAGAGGTTGAAAGAGGGAACAACGATAAAGAAAAGACAAAGAAGGGGAAGGGGAGAAGGGAAAAGACAAAAAGAAAGGAATAGACGGGGGGGGGGAAAAGGGGAAGGGGGAAGGAGGAAGGAGAAAGGGGAGGGGGAGGGAGAGAGGGATAGGAGGATAGAGAGAAAAAGGAAGGAGGGAGAGAGAGAGGATAGAGAGAGAGAGAGAGAGAGAGACGCTTTTGGCAACAATGGTCCTCTGGAGGGGGTTTTTATTTTTAGCTTCCTTCTGCTTGAATGATCGTTTGGAGATTGTAGAAGGGATTTCCGACCATCCTCGTTTTGCCAATCGCGATACGAATCGCCACGTTCAATGCTTTGTCTATAATTTCGTTCGATTTTTTTTTTTGGCCTTCCATCACAAATCATTTTCCTTGGGTTTTTTCTTATCAACCTGCTTTGTCCTTTAGCTTTGAGAACCCATGGTTAATAATAAAATAGACTAAAATAACACGAAAAATAGCGCAAATCCAACGAACTAAACAACGACGTGCTAACAGGCAGCACCAACAAACAAACAGACTGAACGCCATTTATCGTTCGCCCTTATACAACTAACACTCATCGGCAAACTCGTATCTCAAATAATTTTCGTTGTATATTCAAAAGCTTGGTATTTTCGCAAAATTTTCATGTTATATCTCAAAACATTCGTATATTAGGGCCAATCGTATGTCCAAGTTTTCCAATGTGAATTTGATCAGAGAGAGAGAAGGAGAGAGAGAGGAGAAGAGAGAGCGACGCTTTGGCAACAATGGTCCTCCGGTGGGGATTGACGTAACGTTTATTTTATTTTCTGAACAGATAGGAACAGAAGAAGTGTTCGTTTCATTAAACGGCCTCTGATCTGGACCAATGACTGAAACTGAAAAAGCTGAGACGGTCATGGAAGGAAATGTTTTGTTTTTTTGATACTAATATATAAGCCGATTTAACAAGATAACATTTACTTTTAATTAGTCGATATGCATACGTAATAGTAAATCAGCTGTTTCTTGTAGCCCTCAAGATTTTGCAAAATCACTCCAGGTTTGTTACATAAAAACCTTCAAGAATGTAAGTTGTCCACCAGATGGATTACAATAGTTTTTTAACCTTCAAGGAACCAGCATTCTTTTATGAAAATAACTTCCCAGGTTGTACATAAAAACTACAGGAAACGACATGTAGTGAATAACCAAAGGATTACAAGTAAGGTTTTCTTTTTATAACTTTTTTTAGTTTAAGTTTTAAGACATTATTTCCAAGCGTCGTTCCGGCTTACGAAAACGATTTTCGGCTATTACGACGGCCTTCTCAAGAACGGAACCCAACCCCCGTCGTAAACCCTTGGGGACTGCCTGTATATATATTATATATATAATGATTATATATATATATATAATAATAATATATATATATGATATTATATATATATATATTATAGAGTTATTATATGATATAATATACACACCCCACACACATACAACACATATATATTTATATATATATATATATATATTAGTATATAATATATATATATTTGTGTCTGTGTGTTTTAGTGGTGGGTGTACATATTACATATACATACTCACCAACTAAGTAAATTGCTATAGTTTTTAACTAGTACAACAGCTTATATTAAAAATTCACGGCAACACTTCAATATATGTATGAAACTTTTATTTTATTATAAAAACGTCATAGTATTAGTGAAGGTTTTTAGCCCTTTGAGGTTTTGGTAGTCTTCTAAAATTCATATGTGGCAAACCAAACCTTTAGGCTTTAGCTTGTGGACAGGAAATGGTTTTTTTCTGGTTGTTTTTGTATTCTGTCAAATTTTATTTTCTAGAATATTCAAACGGATGTTAATGGTGGTCCATTTTGGAGCTGAATGCTTGTACTTTATTACACTAGTAATATTAAAAAATAGGAAACAAAAAGAAAAAGATGAAGTGGCATGAAATTAGCTGAAAATTTTTATGAATGACATTAGAATATCAGTGATTGGAAGCAGATGATTTCATTTAATGCAATCTGACTTGTAAATGGTAAATTCTGTTACTGTTTCCAATTGAGTATTGTTTTAGTATCCCTTAGATTGCTAGGGTCTTATCAAGTATTCAATGTTTACAATATAAATGTTTGTTTTTTATCCACAGGCTTGGGGTGATAAGCCTGTGAAGGTAATATTGGAAGATGCATTAAACAAAAAGTGTGTAGAAGCTGCAGAATCTTATCTCCAGCTGAAACCATGGATTTATGGTACAGTCACCACCGATGAAATCATAGCTGCATGTATTGATATGGCTCGTGAAAAGACACCGGATGGATCACACAATATCCTAGTTAACATGGTTAGTCAGCAGAGTTTTATGCTAAATGCTGTAGAATACCACTTAACTTTTATTTTGATATAGCATTTAGTTTTGAATTTAGAGTTATTCACAGATGGGTGTAGTTTCATGCATAACCTTTAATCAATCTGTCATTAACCCTTAAACGCTGAAGCGGTATTTTAAAAATCGTCTCCCGTAAATGGCCGGCTCAGGCGTTTAGCGAGTGAGTTGCCGAAGCAAAATAACTGTTTTTAACAAAAAAATCACAGCCACGCTTAGGTTTTTCAAGATTAAGAGTTCATTTTTGGCTCCTTTTCTTGTCATATCCAGTTGCCTTGAAGTTTTGAGTATGTCACACCATCAGAAATGAAATAAATATCATTATCATAATATAAATATTGGGAATAATAATGACAGCAACGAAAAAATTTCATATAATTGTATACAAATCCGCGCTGTGAGCAAAACGGTTTAAATGCTAATGGGAAGTTTGTTAAATTTTTTTCCGTTGTATTGTATACTAAAATTGGTGATCATATTTTGGTATATTAAAACATTAAAAAACAGAAAAACGATCAAATGCAACACCAGAGAAAAATATTAATCACAAAATGAATGCATGAATTCGCTAACGCTCAGACGTAAAAAAAAGCTGTTTTCCCAGCAATTCACCATAAATCGGAATATTGTTGCTAGAGACTTCCCGTTTGTTGCAAAATGAAGGTAATTGATTGAATATTACTATACTGTAAGTGTTGTAGCTTACAATTGCAGTTTTCGACCATCTCGGTCGAGTCAAAATTGACCAAAGGAAAATTTTTTTCTATTTATCGTTATTTATATGAAAATACTTCAAAACTGATAAAAGCTACAATCATGGGTTGGGTTTTTATTGTTGTATTCTATATGAAAGTTGCACACATTTTCAGAATATAAAACTTTATGTTATTGGCTAACTTTAAAAATGGTGCAAACCATTTACGACAATCGGTACGAAAAAATTTATGATTTTTTCAGACAAGAGTTGACCAGCGCGGAATTTAAGGAAAAAGTTCTAGTTTCATAAATTCACCCAACAAATCGAAACTATTTAGTGATTAGAGACTTCCAATTTTGTTGTAAAAATAAAGGTCAAATGATTGGAATTTATTGCTTGAATATAATAGTTTTTAGCTTAAATTGCATTTTTTTTATTTTTTTACCATTTCTGTCGAGTCCAAAGTTGACCGAGGTTGCAAATTTTGGCACTTATCGTTATTTATATGAAAATAATTTCCAAACCTGTTAAAGGATACAACCATGGGTTGTTTTTGTTGTATTCTACTTGAAATTATGCACATTTACATATATAAAACTTTATGTAATAGCTAATTTAAAATGGTGCAAACATTACGACAATCGCACGAAAAAATTTCTGGGGTTTTTTTTGGAAGAGTTACCACGCGGACATAAGGAAAATGTCTTTTTTTCATAAATTCACCATAAATCAAAATATTGTGCTAGAGAGTTTAAATTTGTTGCAAAATAAAGGTAAATGATTGACTATTACTAGAACATAAGATTTTTAGCTTACAATTTCGTTTTTCGACCATTTTGGTAGAGTCAAATTTGACCGAAGGTTGATATTTTGGCACTTATCGTTATTTATATAAAAATATTTCAAAATTGATAAAAGCTACAACCATGAGTTGTTTTTTGTTGTATTTTACATAAAATTTCGCACATTTTCATATATAATACTCCATGTAACGGCTAATATAAAATGGTGCAAAAATTATGTCAAAGTGACAAAACAATTTCTGAGATGTGTCGCTGATGCTTTTTAGTGCAAGAAGAAAGAAATTCGCGCTTGCGCGCCTGGGTAACAATTGTAAACAAAACAACGCCTTGATCCGTGAACTCCCAGCATCCCCCAAGGCGCGTGATTCAAAAGTTTTTGCCTAGTAGGCCTGTAACTATTTTTCCGCGAATTTTTTTAAAAACTTTTTTCGTCAACGTACCATACGTCCAATCGGCACCCGACAGACAATTTTCGTCGACATTTAATATGTCCAATCGCGTTAAAGGGTTAATGGTGAGAATAGGGCTATATGACTTGCCTGTTTGGAAAAGTACCTTGTTCAACTTCACTTACTAGCTCTGTGTAATAACCATTGTTCTTATCCATTGAGATGCTGCTGCTTCTTGTTAATTTGTTCTTCATTGCTAGTAGTGTATTTTGTGTTTTTTTAGTTGCAGGTGTATTTGTCATAGAGTAATTACTACTAAGAATTTTGTATTTATTCACTGCATATGTATGTATGATTGAATAGTTGCTTCTTGAATGGAAATTTAGTGAACTACTAGTCCTCTTGAGAACTTTCCTTATCTGTTCTTATCAGTACTTTTGCATTCAACATTATTTTTTAATGTCAAGAATGAGTTGAATGGCTGAATTTATAAATTATACTGATGATATTGACACTGCAATAATAGCAAAAATGGATTTGTTCATACACGAAACAAACCTTCGGTCTTAACATTAGGATTTACTAGCGCCAAGCTGGAAACCGGTAGAATTAAAATTACACTTGTGAGATCCAGGGACTAATGGCATCTATACCAGGTCACGGGGCATGTATACCCAGAATGCCCACGGCTACCTGTGACACATCAGTTATTTTTGTACATGAACTTCCCTGACAGATATATACTTAGCTATAGTCTCCGACGTTCCCGACAGAATTTCAAATCTCGCGGCACACGCGACAGGTAGGTCAGGTGGTCTACCTTACCCGCCGCTGGGTGGCGGATGTACGAACCACTCCCGTAAGCTTGTCAGATTTTTCTCTGTCGCGGGAACGATAACAACTGTTGTCGGTTCCTCTCGATAGTTTTTCGATTCTCGCTTGCCTGGAGTTAATTTGGACTTCTTTTGGTGACGTATTCGCTTTGTTTGGCTTGGCATACGCTGATTGTGGACCGGTTTGATTTTGAGTTTGATTTTCTTTAACGATGTCTGACCTAGATTCGGTAGTTAAAACTTCGGTTTTGTTTAGGGTTTGCGTGAATGAAGGATGTAAGGTGAGGTTGCCGAAAGCTTCGGTAGACCCCCACACGGTTTGCATGAAATGCAGGGGGAATGAATGTTCTTTTGCTAACCCTTGTAGTGAATGTAAGGGATTGAATGAAGAAGAATATAAGGCTCTCTCTTCTTATATTAGGAAGTTGGAACGTGATAGAGTGCGTAAGGCTTCCTCTAGAAGTTCTAGTAGATCTAGAATGAGTGAGTTGGATGTGGATCCTAATGCTAACGTAGAATTAGAACCTTCTTCCCTAAGTTTGCAGCCCCTGCTCCCCGCACCGAAGCCGAAGATTCGCCTTCGGAGGCGGCAGCTCTGAGAAGCCACGATTTCGTTCTATGGATCAGAAGATTCGTCAGTTGGAAGGTAAGGAGAGTGTTAGTGATCAGTGCAGTGTCCCCAGTGTTGTGGAGGGTGCGTCTGACCGGCTCCTTAGTGCCTCTAGGCCTAGACCTCTTCCAGACTCCCAGTTCCAGTGGAGTAGGAAAGTCGAAAGCCGCAAGAGGGCTAGGGAGAACCCCCACCGGTCAGGCGTCCCCTCGGCAGATCCTGAAGTACGCTCCCCAGGCCTGCCTCGGATCGCTACAAGAAGGAGCTACTACGCCAATGCTTCTCCTCTTCGTCGTCTCCCTCTCCGAAGAGAGGTTGGAACTCCCCGGATGCGTCGCGCCCCGTTGAAGAGGGCTTGGAAGGCTCCCTGCAGTCCTTTGGCTTCTAGTCGGAGGTTTTCCCGGAAGAATCGTCGGTGGAGGCGAAGAAACCCAAGAAATCCTGTGAGCGTTCTTCTTCTCGCGCTCCGCGCTCGGCGCCTGCTTCCGAGGAAGAACAAGAAGATTCTCCTACGAGAGTACTCGCGGGACTTCAAGCTCAGATCACGGCGCTAGCAGACTCTCTAGCAGTTAGATCACGTAGGAAGAAGGACGTTTCTCTTCCGATCAAGAGATCTAGGCACCGCTCTTCAGAGGATCGTTCTCCTCGTTTTAGGCGTTCTCCTTCATATGAGGAGGTTTCGTATGAAGGTAGGGGCTCGCGTGAGCGCCCTCGCTCGCCTGGCTCTCTTTCGACTTCAAGGCGCCAAACATCGGTAGGACGCTCTATGGAGAAAGAAGTTTTTTCTCCAGATTGGATTTCCGCTTCCGGTAAGCGCACTGCACCTGCTCATCACGCTATTTCTTCAACTCCCTCGCGTGAGACTTCTCCTCAGCAGCCTCAAGATTCTAGAAGGCGTCCTTATGCAAGTAGGCGTTCTTCGTCCAGATGTCACTCTCCTCGAGTGTCGGATCGTGACTTCTCTCCTGACAGGCATCAAGAGTCTGGTAGGAGTCGTGTGCATGATAGACGGCCTGCTGTTAGCCGCTCCCCGCAAGGTAGGCGCCAAGAGCCTACTGCACATCGATCTCCTAGTAGGCGCTCGTCTCTTTTAAGAAGGCGTCATACTCCTGATTATTCTCCTCGGGGCAGACAACAAGAGTCTTTCAAGCGCCCTTCTCCGTGTAGGCGCTCTCCCGCTTCTAGGCGCACTTCTCCTGACCGTTTGTCTCTTGGTAGACAACAGGAATCTCGGAAGCGCCCTTCTCCAAGTAGGCGCTCGTTAGCTTTGAAGCGCCCTTCTCCTGAATGTTACCCTCTTGTTAGACGTCAAGAGTCTCGCAAAGCAGCCTTCTCCTAGTAGGCGCATTTCGCCTTCCAGTCGAACTTCCGTTGATCGTACGCAACTGGACAGGTATGGAGGAGCCGCGCAAGCGCTCTGCTCTCGATAGGCGCTCTTCTCCTGGCAGCCGCTCGCCTCAGGATAGGCGCAAAGAGTATAGTAGGCGCTCGCCTCCTCGTAAGCGCCCTGTGGATATTTCCGAGGATTCTCGGAGTAGGAGCCCTACCTCTCCTTCGGCTGAGATTCCGTCTACCTCGAAGAGGGAGTCTCATCGTAGGCATCCCAGATCTTCTCTTCATTCTCCAGTGGATGTGAACTCTTCTAAGAGAGGGCGTTCTCCAACCTCTCGCTCAACTCCTACTAGGATCCCTTCGTCACCTAAGGATCTTCCCGCGCTCGCCTCGACAAGACGTCCTAGAAGGTTCAGATGAGGAACCGAACACTTCTGCTGCTGTGTCTTCTTACAAGAAGCTTACAGAGCTACTTTTGCAAGTTTTTGGGATTCCCTTTCTCCTACGGCTCCTCCTTCTCCTCACTCACTTTTTTCAACGGCGAAGACAGCGAAGAGTTCTTCTTGTGTGAGGATGAAGCCAACTCTTTCTATGAAGAAGGCACTGAGGAGTTTTGGTTCCTGGATGGCTTCCAAAGAAGAAAGCGGGGAAAAACGATGTTCGCTTTTCCTCCTTCGAAGTTATCAGGACGCGCTGGTTTCTGGTATGAAACAGGAGAGTCCTTAGGATTGGGTCTACCGTCTTCGGCTGATTCGGATTTTTCGGCGCTGGTAGATTCGACAAGGAAGAACTGCCCTTAACTCTGCTAAGACGACTTGGGCAATGAATGAATTGGATCACATGCTCAAAGGCATGTTTTAGAGTGCTAGAAGTATTTAACTTCCTTGATTGGTCCGTTGGGAGTCCTAGCCAAGAAAATTGAAGTGCCAGAGTCAATTTCGCCAGAAGATCTTATGTGTGTTTTTGTCTTGTATGGACAAGTCGGTAAGAGACGGAGCAAGTGAAATCGCCTCCCTGTATGGGGCCGGGATCGTGAAGAAGAGGTCGGTTTATTGTTCCTTCTTAACGAAGTCTGTCTCCCATGCCCAGAGGTCTTCTTTGCTGTTTGCTCCTCTGTCTGCTCAGTTGTTCCCTAAACATCGAGTGCAGGACATTTCAAGATCACTGTCGGCCAAAGCCACCCAGGACCTTTTGGCACAGTCGGCAAGAAAACCTCGCCCTTCCTTCCCTACCAAGGCTAAGAAGGAAAAAGCAAGTGGTTCGAGAACCCTTTCGAGGGGCGTCTTCATCAAGAACCTCTACGTTTAGAGGTCGTAGACCTTCAAGAAGGGGTAAGACTTTCGCCAAGTCTGTTAAAGCCCCCAAATAACTTGCAAGTCCTTCAAACAACGGTGGGCGCCAGACTCTTAGAGTTTGCAGGAGTCTGGGCCCAAGGGGCGGATCCTTGGGACCCTTTCTATTTTGAGGAGAGGTTACCTCATCCCTTTCGTCGAAAGACCTCCCTTGACGACCATCCCAAGGGAACTGACGGCCCAGGTACAGAGACCCCATCATGAATCAAGCTCTCCATCTAGCAGTAGATCAGATGCTGGAGAAGGGGGCTATCGAACTAGTGACAGACCATCATTCATCGGGCTTCTACAACCGCCTTTTCCTAGTTCCGAAGTCCTCAGGGGGATGGAGACCGGTGTTGGATGTAAGCGCCCTGAACTTCTTCGTAGAAAAGAAGAAGTTCACGATGGAAACGCCTTCATCAGTGCTGGCAGCACTTCGTCCAGGGGACTGGATGGTTTCCTTGGATTTTACAGGACGCTTACTTCCACGTACCGATCCATCCTTCCTCGAGGAAGTTTCTCAGATTCATGATGGGGGGGAAAATTTTTCAGTTCAGGGCTCTGTGTTTCGGCATCTCGACGGCCCCTCAAGTGTTCACGGGGATTTTGAGGAATGTGGCTCAATGGCTTCATTTGAAAGGGGTGAGGATATCCATGTACCTCGACGATTGGCTAATAAGGGCCAATTCAGAAGATCGTTGTTTGAAGGACTTACAAGTAACTTTAGAATTGACGAAGGCTTTGGGACTTCTCGTCAATTTCAAGAAGTCGTCACTAATTCCCGAGCAAGAGTGTGTGTATCTCGGGATACAGATGAACTCTCTGAGTTTTCGGGCTTTTCCCTCGCAGGAAAGGATAGCCCGAGGATTCGAGAGAGTAACAACCTTCTTAGGGAAAGAAGTATGCACAGTGAGGGAGTGGATGAGTCTGCTGGGACGCTCTCTGCTCCTCGCGGAGCAATTCGTTTCCCTAGGAAGGTTGCACCTGAGACCGCTCCAATTCTTTCTTCATCGGAATTGGAGTCGTCGTTCTCAGGATTTGACGTTCTCCCTGTCGTTATCCCAGGACATCAAGAAACATCTCTTATGGTGGACAGATCCCAACCTCTTTGCGAAGGGACTGTCTCTTCAATCACAGACCCCCAACCTGGTGTTGTTCTCCCGACGCGTCGGACACGGGTGGGGTGCAACTCTGGGAACCAGCGAAGTGTCAGGTACCTGGGTGGGGGACCAGGTAGCCTGGCACATCAACAGAAAGGAGTTGATGGCTGTGTGGTTGGCTCTGAAGGCTTTCGAGCCCAAAGTCAGAAGATCGGTAGTGCAGGTCAACGCGGACAACACTACAGCTCTGGCATATATCAGGAAACAGGGGGGGACGCATTCCTTCTCCCTGTACGAGACAGCAAGAGACCTTCTTCTGTGGGCAGAAGAAAGAGGAATCAAGCTTCTCACCAGGTTCGTGCAGGGAGAAAGGAATGTAAGGAGCAGATCTCCTCAGCAGGAAAGATCAGGTCCTTCCCACAGAGTGGACCCTTCATCTGGATGTATGCCAAAGCGTGTGGAAGTTATGGGGCAGGCCACACATAGACCTCTTTGCCACGTCAAAGAACAAGAGGCTGGATCCTTACTGCTCTCCGATATCAGATCCAGAGGCATTAGCAATAGATGCTCTTCTTCTGGACTGGAACGGACTCGACGTCTACGCGTTTCCCCCCTTCAAGATCCTGGGCGGGGCTAACCATCAAGAAGTTCGTAGAGTCCGATTCAACGAGAATGACCTTAATCGCTCCTTTTGGCCGGCCCAAGAATGGTTCACAGAGGTACTGGAATGGTTGGTGGACCTTCCAAGATCGCTCCCGCTAAGGAGCGATCTACTCAGACAACCCCACTTCGACAGGTACCACAAAAATCTCCTCGCTCTCAGTCTGACTGGCTTCAGACTGTCCAAAGTTTGGTCAGAGCGAAAGGCTTTTCAGCAACAGCTGCTAAAGCAATCGCAAGAGCGAGGAGACCTTCCACCTTGCGTGTATACCAGTCAAAGTGGGATGTCTTCAGACGTTGGTGCAAGAGGAAGAACATTTCCTCTTCCAGTAACCTCTGTGACCCAAATTGCGGATTTCCTTATTTTCCTCAAGAAGAATGTCATCTGGTTGTGTCAACTATTAAGGGATACCGCAGTATGTTGGCGGCGGTATTTCGGCATAGAGGCTTAAAGATATCCGATGATAAGGACTTGCATGATCTTATTAGATCATTTGAAACCATTAAGCGTCCTCATGTGGTACCAAACTGGAATCTAGACGTAGTTCTACAATTCCTTGGATCGTCTAGATTCGAACCTCCTAGCTTAGCCTCTTTCAAGGATCTGACGAAGAAGGCTATCTTCCTTTTGGCCCTTGCTACAGCTAAGAGAGTGAGTGAGCTCCAAGCTATTGAGGGCAATGTAGGGTTTAAGGAAGATTCTATGGTGTGTTCGTTTCTTCCAAATTTCCTTGCAAAGAATGAAAAAACCCATCACGGCCTTGGCCCAGGAGCTTTGAAGTTCGTAGTTTATCTTTTCTAGTAGGGGAAGAGCCTGAAAGAACTCTTTGCCCTATGAGAATTATGAAGTATTTCCTTAAGAGGAAGGAACAACTTAAGGCGAATCAAGATGTGCTTTGGTGCTCTGTAAAGGACCCCACTCGGCCCATGTCGAAGAATGCTCTTTCCTTTTTTCTGAGAAGCCTTATTACAGAGGCACATGTTGCTTGTAAGGAAGAACATTTTAAACTACTGAAAGTGAAAGCTCACGAGGTGAGAGCCATCGCAACTTCGCTTGCATTCAGAAAAATATGTCTGTGCGGAACTTGATGGAGGCGACTTTTTTGGAGATGCCCAATCGTTTTCGCAAACGGCCCACTACCTACGTGATGTAAAAAAATCACATATGATTTTAAAATGCTTTGCCTTGGTCCTTTCGTATCGGCGGATTCGGTGCTGGGGCAGGGAGCTGAAACTTATCCTGTGTAAATTCTTTATATGGGTTACCCTATATTTTATATTGTTGTTTTTTTGGTTGTCTGAAAGAGGTTGCAGGAGGCACCTCTTTTTGTCGTAATATTAACCCTTTGTATTTTGGTTAGGTGGTCTGGTGGGTTTTGGCTCCTTGCAGAGGTAGTGGTAAGGATCTGTTAGGTAAGCGGACAAGGTCCCTCTAACAGCATCCGACTTGGATTCTACCACAATAGGGGATCACATATCCCAGTGGTAGATCCGAGAGTCTTTCAGCATCAGGTCACGTCCTAGCTGTAGCTCTCCAGGCAATGCAGACTCAGAGATAGTATCTATGAAGTCTTCATCCTGAAAAGGTGAGAATCCAAGGTTTTTATACCTCCATCAACATTAGTTGTTTCCCGTCTTACCTGTATTATTGAGCTGTCTCTTACCCTCCACCAGGGTGCCAATCAGGCTAAGTATATATCTGTCAGGGAATTCATGTACAAAAATGATTATTGTTAAACTACAATAAAGTTTTGTACATACTTACCTGGCAGATATATACGATTAATGGCCCACCCAGCCTCCCCTCAGGAGACAGGTGGAAGAGAAAAATCTGACAAGCTTACGGGAGTGGTTCGTACATCCGCCACCCGCGGCGTAAGGTAGACCACCTGACCTACCTGTCGCGTGTGCCGCGAGATTTGAAATTCTGTCGGGAACGTCGGAGACTATAGCTAAGTATATATCTGCCAGGTAAGTATGTACAAAACTTTATTGTAGTTTAACAATATCATTTTCCTACCGCCTTTAAGATAAGACGTGTTACTGTCTATCTCATTTAAAGCCGGTTTTTTCAGTTTGCCCGTTCTTTATCCATTTCATTTTTTTTTTTTTTTTTTTTTTTTTTTTTTTTTTTTTTCATTCCTTTTCTTTCTCCAAGTGTGATCAGTGTGTGGTAAGAGTGTATACGTGGTATGATGGAGAATTTTGCCTCAACATCGGGATCGTCTACCGCTTCGAAGAGGAGACAAAGGAAATGCCCAGGAGTCAGTGGCTTCCCTTGTTCTAGGTTCCTAACTTCGGTGTCGACGGATCCTCATCCAACGTTAGTAGGTGCAGGGAAACAACGTATGTAACGGTTACTAATCCGTGTTCTGTTTGTCGCGGTTGGTCGGTGGAACAGTGGAAGAAGTTCTATGGGAAAAGCCAATACAAAAGAAAGGGGGTGACGCCATCTTTGGATGACGCCAAACCTTACCGGCTTCTTTTGTATCGGTAATAAACCAGGCTGCTCCATATGTTTCTCCACCTGCTTTTGAATTGTCTCATACCCCTTCGGTTTCTCCTAGCGGTTCTGTATCGGAAACGTCAGGAGGGGCCTTGGGTAATTTTATGAATAATTTGCACTCTCCTTTGTTCCCAGCAAGTAGAAGGTGGGGAGATCCGCCATCTTTGTTCCAGGCTCCTGCTACGCAAGCGCATAGGTAGATGGTACGTGGTCAGCGCTAGGCCTACCAGGCGTACCAACCTTGGATGGTCTGCTTGCGGCATTATATGACGTCACGGTTCCAGCAGGGTCCGGCAGCGCTGAATGTTCCTCATCCCCGGGCTTGCAATTTATGGAAATTAATGCCGCTGCTTCACCATCCCACTCAGTATTTACAGCGATGCAGAACGTGGGAGGTAGTTTGGCAGCAAACGTGCGGTTGCCAGCAGAAACCTCTCAGTCTCTCCCTACGAGAGGGATGACGTCACAACATACGTCACACTCTGAGATGGCAGGCGTGATGACGTCACAGACCGATTCTCGCCTTTTCGCTGCACCCAGACGCTAATACGCCTTCTGACCCGTCAATGCAAACTGTAATGCAGAAATTACAGTAGGAGGAGAGAATGAATAAGAGAGACAAAAAGAAAAAGTGTGATTCGCCTTCTTATTCGTCTTCTTCCTCTAGTTCGGCGTCATCGCTAAGTCCGATAACGTCACGGCGAGCGCCAGTTCAAGCGTTGGAGGAGGATTCGGGAGTTCCTAGCGGATCCTCGGGCCAAGAGGAGAAGAATCAACTTCTTCCTCTTCTTCGGACCAAGACTGTTCATTTCCAAGTCAGCAAGAAGGTCGGAAAATCAGTGGCTATTAAGCACAAGGTTGGCAGACGAAGCCGTTCGCAAGAGTCCGAACAAGCGAGAGAGGTGACGGCCGGCGAGCTAGCGGCCGAGGCCGGAGTTTGCCAGTTCGGATCGCAAAAACTTCGATACCTCTGGTAAAATCGACGTTGGCGGCGAAAGGTGCAGCAGAGGATGGAATGCAGGTCCCAGTTTCGCCCGTAAGGCCGTTCAAAATACGTACGAAGGACGATAAGGCTCCTATTAAAAGTACGAAAAATAGAGAGTTGGCAACCTCGGCGGATACGTTCGTGGAAGGCAGTGTCTGTCTGGATAGAAGGCCGAGGCCAGGGCTCGCCGACGCTCGAAAACGTTGCCAATGCTAATAGAGACGAACTTACCTCTGTCTTAAGGGAGCCTTCATCTTGGAGATCTAGACGAGATTCTCGCTCTAGATCCGTGAGCAGAGAAAGAGTGAGACGTTCTCGTTCCCCTGCTGACTATCTGGGATCGAGCCACAGCGGCCAGCAAAGATCAAAGAGACCGCGGCCGTAGGGGCAGGCGGCCGTGGAAGTTCCGGGCCGTCTGTCAGAAGATAGAGGCGAGACAACATCTCTCGTGACGGAGAGTGTACACTAGAGCCGGAGGAAGGAGAAAACCAAGAGTTTCTGGCCTCGTATGCAGAGGTTATTGATTTGATTCGTCAATTCAATAGCCTTTCGGAGAAGACTGAAACACCGCCAGTATGCTTCCTCCTAGAATTGACATGGCGTTTGGACTAAAGAGGGATACCAAGGTGTCGTATGAATTGCCTTGTTCGAGTCATGCGGAATCGGTCTTGCAACACGTAAACGCAAAGATTGCAGGGAGGGATAATTCCTTAAGATCTAATAGATCATTTAAATTTATTCCCCCTCCAATGATAAAGCAAAGGAAATATTATACGACACCCGAAGTCCCTTTGCTGTCTAGACAAATGACCCTTTATGTTGTAAGGTTAAGGCCTGGATTAACCTTGGATCAGGTTAAAATGGAGTGCCCTTCGATGACGTACCAAGAGGCTGCTACGTTAGAAGCAACAGCTTCTTCTGTCTTTCAGGCTGCGTCCTGGTTAGACCTTTGGGTCAACAGCAGTGGCGAAAATTGCATCCTCGGAAGCAACAAGGAAAGTAGTGGATGAACCATTGTTCATTAGATTACTACAGTCAGGGTCCAAGGCGATTGCGTACCTGACAAATCGTAAGTGCCAATGTTTGGGCAAATATCCTGCTAATGAGGAGAGATGCAGCATTGGCTAGACTAAGCCGCAATGTGGATTTGGATTCCCTGTTAGCAATGAGGAATGGGGATATCTTGGAATCGCAACTACTGTTGCCAGAGGTCATACTGGAAGAGGCGATAGAATAGAAGAAGGATGGACACTAACGATAGGTTGGTGCAACAGGCAGTTAGGAAAACCTCTAACAGTCAAACTACTCCTTTGGAGGGAAGACAACAGCAGATTCTCGAAAGAAGACAGTGAGACATAGCATCCCTAATAGAGTCACAAAAAAAAAAAAAAGACCTCTTCCCCAAAGAGGATAAACTCATCGGCCCCTTTCACAATAGAAACACAGAGGAAGGGGCAATAGGGGAAGAGGAGAGGCTCAAGAAGATAGGATGGGTGCCTCCCATCACTCGGCCACACCAGTGGGGGGTTGCCTGGCAAATCACTGGAAGGTGTGGCAGGAACTAGGGGCAGAGCAGTGGGTGGTGGATGTTCTCAGGATCGGGTATTTGATTCCGTTCGAGGTGACCCCGCCCCTGACAGATCAACCATTACCCCACGTCACTTATGCCCACAAATCTCAGAAGGCCACTATTCTGCAGGACGAAGTGAAGAAGATGATGGAAAAAGGAGCTGTGCAACAAGTATGCAGTCCGACAAAGGTTCTACAGCAGGATTTCATTGGTACCCAAAGCCAACGGGGAGTGGAGGACAGTAATAGACCTGTCAACGCTGAATCTGTTTATAAGGAAAACCAGTTTCAAGATGGAAACTCCGAAAACGGTTCTACAAGCAGTCAGAATCGGAGACTTATGCTGACAGTCGATCTAAAGGACGCATACTTTCAGATACCAGTCCATCAGTCTTCAAGGAAATTTCTCCGCTTCAGTCTTGCAGGAAAGCTTTCGAGTTCAAGGTCCTGTGCTTCGGATTGACAACGTCTCCTCAAGTTTTTACAAGAGTGTTCACCCTCGTGTCGGCGTGGGCGCATGCTCAGGGGATCAGGCTAATAAGATATCTGGGACGATTGGCTGGTGATAGCAAAGTCCAGGGAGAAATTACTCAGGGACAGGGCGCCCTCCTGCAGCTTGTCACAGCCTAGGTATTGTGGTGAATCAGCAGAAGTCGCAGCTGGATCAAGTCAACGTTTGGAATATCTGGGAATGGTGATAGACACAACACAAGCCAAAGTATTCCCGACAGACCAAAGAGTAGAAGAAATGCAAACAAGTGGTGAATGCCTTCCTGGGAAAGCAGACACAGCCAGCAAGACAGTGGCAAGTGGTGCTGGGAATCCTAACCTCCCTGGAGAAGCTAGTTACCACAAGGAAGGCTACAACCTTCGGTCCCTACAATGGAGGATGAAGGAGTTTTTTGGTCACCAACAGTAGATCACCCGTACGAGCAAATTCCCTTGTCGGCAGAAGTGAGGAAAGACTTGCTGTGGTGGGGTGGACGACGACAATCTGACAGTGGGTGTCCCCCTTCAACAATCCTCCCCAGACCTCTTGCTGTTCTCGGATGCGTCACTAGAAGCTGGGGGAGCCCATATGGAGGAGTTGATGGTGTCAGCAAAATGGAGTTGCAAGGACAGAGAACTCCATATAAACGTGCTGGAGTTTTTTTTTTTTTTGAAAGCAGCTTTCCTGGCTCACAAGAATTCGGGAGGAGAGTAAAGGGACACTCAGTGGTATGATGTCAGAACAACACCACAGTAGTAGCTTATATAAACAAGCAAGGAGGCCTAGTTCTCGGCAGTTACATGTGATGACAGTTCAACTCACCACCATGTGGGCTTATAGAGACCTGGTAAGACATCAAGGCCAGGTATATTGCCGGGAAAAAGAAACATAGTGGCCGACAAGTTGAGCCACAGGGATCAGATTCTGGGAACGGAGTGGTCCCTACACCAACAGGTAGTGGACAGGATGCTCATGTTGTGGGAAGGACCGATCATAGACCTATTCGCAACCAGGTACAACAAAAAGTTGGAAGTGTATTGTTCAGTAGTCCCGGACGCAGAGGCAGTAGCAGAAAGATGCGCTACAACACCCCTGGGACAATCTGGACGTGTACGCATTTCCTCCATTTTGTCTAATCCCGTCAGGTTCTGAACAGGGTAATGCGGTCTCAGAACCTCAAGATGACCCTGGTAGCCCCGTTATGGCCGAAACCGAAAGCAGAGTGGTTTCCAGACCTACTGGAACTCCTAGTAGATGTGCCAAGAGAGTTACCTCCATGGAGCAACCTTCTGTGTCAGCCTCACGTGGAGAGGTACCACCAGTCGGTGAAGTCCCTATCGCTTCACGGGTGGAGACTGTCAAGTATCTCCTCCGAGAGCGAGGGGTTTTCGCAGAAAGCAGCAACTCAGATGGCAGTAATATCAGAAAATCATCCTGCTGACAGTATACCAAGGGAAGTGGTCAGCATACTGTGATTGGTTGGGTCGTAGAGGGAACGTGTCTCCACTGGGCGGTACCACTATTCAGCAGTTAGCAGACTTTCTGATATATCTCAGAACGAAAAACATATGTCTGTATCTGCAGTGAATGGGGTACAGGGCTGCTCTAGCCTCAGTCTTACGAATGAAAGGAGTGGACATATCGTCTTCATGGGAGTTGGCCATGCTGATGAGGAGCTTTGAACAGTCATGCCCACCAAAGGAGCTAAAAGCCCCAGATTGGGATCTGACCAAGGTACTGAGTAGTCTGACAAAACCCCCCTACGAACCACTAAGGCAGTCCACGGATAGGAGCCTGACCCTGAAGACAGTCTTCTTATTGGCCCTGGCTTCAACCAAAAGGGTGGGGGAGCTACATGGCCTCTCATATCTCTAAAGCACTCGAGAGGTTGGAGATCAATGGTTTGTGAGTTTGTCCCAGAATTCGTGGCAAAGACCCAAAATCCAACAATAGAGATGGCAGATTCGACTCCTTTACCATACCTTCCTTGGCAGACTTTGTAGACAACGACAAAGCTGAAATGCTCCTGTGCCCCGTCAGGGCACTAAGGGAGTACTTAAAAGAGAACAAGGCACCTCAGGCCGGGGTGCCAGAGGTTGTTCGTAAGTACAGGACGGAACAAGAAGGAAGTGTCCAAGAATACAATATCATTCTGGCTAAGGGAGGGAGACGATCAGAGATGCTTATACTGCAGAAGACAGAGGGTCAGATAGCCAGGTGGGAGATAGAGCTCATGACATCAGGGGTGTGAGTGCTTCCCTGGCATTTAAGAAGAACATGTCTGTGGATAAAATTCTGAAAGCTGGCGTGTGGAAGCGCCAAACAACTTTCACCTCATTTTATTGAAAGATGTTGCCCATAGATCCTTGGACACCTTTTCCTTGGGTCCAGTGGTGGCGGCCCAACAAGTGATATAGTTCATCCAGTGCCCCTGGCGGGTCAGTTTGCGTCTAGTCTAAGATGAAGGTATGAAAGTAGAATGAATGGGATGACTGGTCTTTTTTCTTTACTACTTCTTCCTACTCTTTAACTACGGGCAATATGAAGGAGAGTACCGTCATGTGCTGGAACGGACTAGATGCAGGTGAGATGGTCAGCCCATAACTGTGAAGCTATCTTAGGCTGATGATATACTTTCAGTAGCAACAACCACCCCTCTGGATAATAAGGAAAAGAGGGGTGAAGGTGGATCCAGTCGCAAGGGACAAGAGTAAACAGTAGAATGGTATCTACACCCAGTGGGAGGAAACCAATAGATCCGCTTATATCTTTGGTCCTAGGTTCATTGTCCATTCTCTTAGAATTTTCCCTATGTATTCGGAAATGGATAAGGTGGCAAACTCACAGTCGAGTAGAGGACTTACCTCCCTCCAATAGTAAGTCTATCCTAATGTTAAGACCGAAGGTTTGTTTCGTGTATGAACAAATACCAAATTTGTAACTAATTTGTATTTTTTCATAAACTAACAAAACCTGAGTCTTAACAGTTAAAGGGAAAGGCCCACCTCGAACCACCCCTCTAGCAGTCTAAACTGGGTTAGAAATATAACTGATGGGTCACAGGTAGCCGTGGGCATTCTGGGTATACATGCCCCGTGACCTGGTATAGATGCCATTAGTCCCTGGATCTCACAAGTGTAATTTTAATTCTACCGGTTTCCAGCTTGGCGCTAGTAAATCCTAATGTTAAGACCTCAGGTTTGTTAGTTATGAAAAATACAAATTAGTTACAAATTTGGTATTTTTCCTGCAGTAATTTTTGAAGAAAAGTCATGAATATATTTATTTCACAGCAAACCCATCATTTTTACTAGTTCATATCAATATATTTATTTCACAGCAAACCCATCATTTTTACTAGTTCATATCATGGTCTTCTCAAGTTCTAGACATTTCACCCCCAGTACAAAAGAAGTTCTCCTGTTAGTTGCATAACCTCACTGTGCACACTTGCCCAAGGATTTTGGGTGCCAGCATGCTGACAGCAATCTATGTAATCCCAGATTTTAGTTCTCTGTTTTAAGGATTTTGCAGCTCAGATCTTTTCAAGATTCTCTTTTCCACTACACGCATAGTGTTCAGTAGCTGACAGTTCCCCATACTCTTCAGTCTGTACAAGGTGTCAAGTCATCAGGATATCCATGTGTCCACATGACTATCAGAAGCCACAGACTCGACAGTTGGTCTGCAAGGTTTTAGTGGCTGCACAATAATTTGCATGATCGCTCACAATGGAGACAACTAGAAAGCCTATCTCAAGTTTCCAGGTCTTGCTCTCCAGAAAACTGAATCTTACATAGGTTGGAGAAGAGCTGTAAGTATCTATCTTGGTGGCTTCAGTGCTTATTGACCTTAGTTTATACCTGGACGGCCAAACAGGAGGTCATGAGATATCCCGACTATGATCCATTTTGCCTCTCCTCAGACTCTCAAAACTTCAAAGAGCTCATCGGTAAAGTTTTCTGCTAGACTTAATGCATAAGCTATTGTGGTTGCAGATATCATTCTTCTAACCTAATCTTCCTGAATAAGTAGGTCATTTCAAAGATGGGGTTGCAGTCTCTAACCCTCTTCTTAGAAGAATTCTATGGTCTTTTTTTCGGATGCCCCCTCTGTACCCAAGGAGTTCTACATCTTTCGTACTCCATTAGCAAATGGGTATCGGACTATGCTTAACTAAGTATCTATGCAAAAGGGCCCAGCTTTGATGATCTTATCATGTCTTTGGCGCGTCCAAGCAAGGAAGAGATCAGGTCTCATGGAACTTGGATGTACTACAGTGGTACCTCGAGATATGAAATTAATCCGTTCCGAGGCGGCCTTCGTATCACAAGCTTTTCATATCTTGGACCGCATTTTACATGTAAAATGGCTAATCCGTTCCAAACCCTCCAAAAACACCCCAATAAATTTCATAATAAAGCTAAATTGACCTATAAACAATGAAATACTACAACAATTTGGACCATTCAATACCTAACTTAATACGTACTGCTAATTACTTGTAAATAAAGTGTATTAGTGTACATGGTATATGTACAAGAAATACTGTACGTATGTAGTAAAATGTGGAAGCTTACCTTTCGAGTGAGGCTATCTCCGAAAGTGGCGAGAGGAGGAGGACAAACGGCAGATACGTACGTACACTTAACTTTACGAAACACAAAAAAAAAATTTCATACATTCAACTTACCTGTCAGATATATACATAGCTATCGACTCTGTCGTCCCCGACAGAAATTCAAATTTCGCGGCACTCGCTACAGGTAGGTCAGGTGATCTACCGCCCTGCTCTGGGTGGCAGGACTAGGAACCATTCCCGTTTTCTAATCAGATTCTCTCTGTCGCCGGTAGTATCAACATTGTTGTTACTTCCTCCTGACTGGAATTCTTTTTTCACAACGCTTTTGATCATCTTTCGACTGATTTTTGGTGACGTACTTGGATCGTTGTTTGGCATTCGCTATCGTGGACTATTTTTGGACTTCGCTTTGGATTTTCGTGAATATGTCTGATTCTAGTGTTAGCTTCAGAGTGTGTGTGAATGAGGGCTGTAAGGTGAGGATTCCGAAAGCTTCGGTAGATCCTCATACTACATGCAGTGGTTGTAGAAGGGTTGAATGCTCAATTGAGAATACGTGTAACGAGTGTGAGAAATTGAGTCCGCAAGAATGGAAGAATCTGACTGCTTACTTGAAGAAGTTAGAGAAAGATAGAGAGAGGAAGGCGGCTTACAAAAGCCGGAAAATGTCTAGTGGTTCTGTAGCTTCTTCTTCTTCTCTTAATTATGCCCATTCTATTTCAGCCTGTTCACAAGTTAATCCCTCTGATTCTGCCTCAGAAATGGCGGAACTCAGAGCTTCCCTTCAAAAAATGCAAGAAAAATTGGAAGCATTGGAAGGTAAGAGAAGTGAATGTGGTTTCTCGAGTGATGTTAGTGTCCCCAGTGTAGTGGAGGGGGCGTCTGGTCGTCTCTGCGACGCTCCCAGGTCTAGACCTCTTCCAAGCTCCCTGGCCCAGAGGAGAAGGAAAGTCGAAAGCCTTACGGGGGTGTCGGAGAATCCCCCAACGATCAGTCGCCCCTCCCTTCGGCAGAATCTTATACATCTCAGACTGCCAGGGACAGCTATAGGAAAAGCGTCCTTCGTGAGTGCTTTTCTTCATCTAGTTCGCCTTCTCCGAGAAGAGGATGGAAGGAATCGAAGCTTTCACGTCCGCTGAAGAGGAATTGGAAAGAACCTGAGCTCAATTCTAGCCCCGAGCGCTTCTCTGAAGAGGATGCGCCTTCGGTAATCAAGAAGGCTAGAAAGGAGTTAGATCCTTGGAATGTAAAAGCTCTCGAGCGCCTTCCAGATCTCCTTCTCCTGATTCGAATGAGCCTTCGACCAGGAAAATTTTGATGAATGTGCAGGAGCAATTAGCGTCTTTGGTAGGAGTACTTTCTAAAGAGCCTACTCGTAAAAAGGATGACAAGCTTCCGATTAAGAGATCCAAATACCGATCTCCTGTCGGGCGCAACGAACCCTCCAGGGGAGTTGTCGCACAGGCGGCCATCTCTGGGGGGAGCGGTGCGTTAGGCAGGCGAGACGTGGGAAAGGAAGTAACTCCTGCCAAGCGTCTGGCGCCAACTAGGCGCAGGTGCCAAGTAGGGCGCAAAGAGCCTGACTTTACTGTAGATCGTTCTAGGCCCCAGATCTTCATCCAAGCAACAAAAGCCAAAAACTGGAGAAGAGAGAACTCCTGATAGGAGTAAACAAAGCGCCCGCTAAGCGCAATATACTTGCCATTCGAAAGGCGCATTCCATGAGCGATACTCCTACCAAGCCACAGGAGTATTCGGAACTAGATGCGCCTTCCAAAGGTCAGGAGTATTCGGGAAGAGATACTCCTGCCAGGCGCCTGGAGTACTCTGACCTCGATACTCCTCCCAGGCGCCAGGAGTATTCTAGACTTTTTACTCCTACCAGGCGCCAGGAGTATTCAAAGCGCAACGTGCCTACCAAGCGCCAGGAGTATTCTGAGCTTAATACTCCTAACAGGCGCCAGGAGTATTTGGAGCGAGATGCGCCTACCAGACGTCAGGAGTATTCAAAGAGTGTTACGACTGTCAGGCGCCAGGAGTATTCCAAACAGGATACTCCTACCAGGCTCCAGGAGTATTCTCAGCGAGATACTCCTGCTAAACGCCAGGCGCATTCTCCTCATGAAGAGCTTGATATCCGACAGGAGTCTAACAGGCGTAAAACAGTTATACATGACTCGCCTAATGATAAACATAAAGAGAGAGTTACTCCTAGCCCCTCTCCTAATAGAAGTGCTTCTTCTTCGGAAAGGAAGAAATCAAGAGAGGAGACAGAGGAGGGAAGGGAGCCTTCTCCTTCCGAGCCTATTAATTTAGATGACGTCTCGGAGGACGAAGTTACTAACAGAGAAGGACTTTCGAATTACAAAGTTCTTTCTGCTCTTCTCTTAGAAGAATATGGAGATGCATTGACTCCAGCCGCTCCTCCTTCTCCGCGCTCTCTATTTTCGAAAATGAAGCCGGCTATATCCATGAAAAGAGCCTTATAATCTCTTGACTCCTGGATCAAGACAAAGAAGGAGTTAGGAAGGACGATCTTTTGCATGCCTCCCGCTAAACTAAGGGGTAGGAGAGGCATATGGTACGAAACGGGAGAAAATATGGGATTGTCTCTGCCCGTTTCAGCTGAATCAGACTTCTCCAGTCTCGTAGACTCGTCGAGGAGACATGCCTTAAATTCAGCGAAAGCAACATGGGGTCTTTCGGAAATGGACCATCTCCTCAAGGGACTTTTTCATACCTTAGAAGTATTTAACTTCCTAGATTGGTCCCTTGGGGTTATTGCTAAGAAGTCCCATGAAAAAGAACAACTAAACCCTGAAACCTTACATAGCATCCTTACATGCATCGATAAGGTGGTTCAAGATGGATTGGCGGAAGTGTGCTCCCTCTTCGGTGCGGGAATACTAAAGAAGAGAGCGGTTCATAGTGCCTTTCTCACTAAGGCTGTCTCGCCTTCGCAGAGATCCGCTTTGCTGTATGCGCCTCTCTCTGAACATTTATTTCCTTCTCAGTTGGTGAGAGACATTACCCATTTGCTAACTGAGAAAGCCACTCAAGATCTTTTAAGGCAATCCTCAAGGAAAAATAGACCACCTGTGGCCAGTGAGGAAAAGAAAGCCTCTAGGCCAGCTCAACAACAGCAGCCCTTTCGAGGAGGCCCTCAGGCTAGATCCATCGTCAGAAGAAAGTCAACGGAAAAAAGGGGAAGATCTGCCTTCCGTCCCTTTAAGAAGGGAAAATGAGAAATCTTTCCTCCAGACACCTGTAGGAGCCAGGTTACAGTTCTTTGCGGGAGCATGGGAAGACATAGGATCCGATCCTTGGTCAATGTCAATAATCAAGAAGGGTTATTATATCCCATTCAAGGACAGGCTCCCCTTGACAACATCACCGAGGGAACTGTCAGCCAGATACAGGGACCCTGTTCTGATGGATACTCTTCGTCAAATGGTGGAACAGATGTGGGACAAAAGAGCAATAGAGCTGGTACTGGATCAAAGCTCCCCGGGGTTTTACAATCGCTTGTTTCTCGTAGCGAAAGCCTCGGGGGGATGGAGACCGGTACTGGATGTGAGTTCGCTGAACAAATTCGTACAACAACAGAAGTTCAGCATGGAAAAAGTCTGCCTCAGTACTTGCAGCTCTCCGTCAAAAGGAGATTGGATGGCGTCCCTAGATCTTCAAGACGCATATTTCCACGTCCCGATTCACCATTCGTCGAGGAAGTAGCCTTCGTTTCATGTTCGAGGGAAGGATCTATCAGTTCAGGGCCCTGTGTTTCGGCCTTTCTTCTACGGCTCCCCAAGTCTTTACAGACTTGATGAAAAATGTGTCAAAACACCTTCACATGAAAGGGATAAAAGTCTCCCTATACCTGGACGACTGGCTCATCAGGGCCAGGTCTCAAAAGCAGTGTCTGGAGGACCTGTCAACAATCCTGGAATTGACAAAGACATAGGATTAATTGTGAACCTCGAGAAATCTCAGATGGTCCCCAGCCAGAACGTAGTCTATCTGGGGATTCAGATGGATTCTCGGGGTTTTCGAGTATTTCCTTCTCAAGAGAGAGTAAGGAAAGGCTGTGCCACAGTATTGAATTTCTTAGAGAAAGAGCGTACTTCAGCGAGGGCAAATGGGTTTTTTAAGAGCCTTCTGGGGACCCTTTCCTCGCTCGAACAGTTCTTTCCTCTAGGAAGACTACATCTCCGTCCGCTTCAGTTCTTCCTGAGAAGCAGTTGGAGTTGGAAGACAGGACAGCTCTCGGACATGTTTCCAATCTCATTAGAAGTAAAGCAACAATTAAGGTGGTGGTTGACCCCCTTAGAAGAAAACAAAGGAGTATCCTTAGAAGTACAGAACCCAAACCTGACATTGTTCTCAGACGCGTCGGAGACAGGTTGGGGTGCGACTTTAGGGTCCAAAGAAGTGTCAGGCACCTGGTCGGAAGAGCAGGTGTCATGGCACATAAATTGCAAGGAGCTCTTTGCGATTCACCTCGCGCTAAGGAGCTTCGAGCAGATAGTCAGAGACAAAGTAATACAGATAAACTCCGACAATACGACCGCTCTGGCTTATGTCAAGAAACAAGGAGGAACTCACTCTCTCACCCTATACGAACTGGCAAGAGATCTGCTGATTTGGGCAAATCAAAGGAACGTGGTTCTTCTAACGAGATTTGTTCAAGGGGAGAGGAACGTGAGAGCAGACAGACTGAGGAGGAGGTTCCAGGTCCTTCCTACAGAATGGACCCTCCACTCGGAAGTCTGTCAGACCCTTTGGTATCTTTGGGGGAAACCGCAGATAGATCTATTCGCCACGTTTCTCTCCAAAAGGATAGATACATTTTGCGCCCTGGTAGAAGATCCCAGGGCTTATGCAATAGACGCCTTTCTCCTGGACTGGTCAGGGCTAGATGTGTACGCTTTTCCCCCATTCAAGATTCTGGGGGAAGTAGTCAGAAGGTTTGTGGCCTCGAAGGGAACCAGAATGACTCTGATAGCCCCATATTGGCCATCCCGAATTTGTTTTACGGAGGTGATGGAGTGGACAGTGGACTTCCCCAGATCTCTTCCAAACAGGATAGATCTGCTCAAACAACCCCACTTCGAGAGGTACCATCAAAATCTACCCGCTCTTGCTCTGACTGCCTTTCGACTATCGAAAGACTTGTCAGAGCGAGAGGGTTTTCTCGCAAGGCGGCAAGCGCAATTGCTAGAGCCCGCAGATCATCTACTAGGCGAGTGTACCAATCGAAGTGGGAAGTTTTCAGAAACTGGTGCAGGTCGAAGAAGCTGTCCTCTTCCAATACCTCTGTAACCGAAATTGTGGATTTCCTTCTTTTCCTGAGGGAAAAGTCACATCTCTCTGTACCAACAATTAAAGGATACAGAAGTATGCTTTCGTCAGTCTTTAGAAACAGGGGCTTAGATTTGACGAATAATAAAGATTTGCACGATCTCATCCGCTCCTTTGAAACGTCGAAGTCAGTAGAACCTAGGATTCCGAGCTGGAACTTAGATGTGGTTCTGAAATTTCTGTCCTCGGAAAAGTTCGAACCACCTCATACGGCTTCATTCCGGGATATCACCAGAAAGTGTATATTTCTGCTATCTCTGGCTACGGCTAAAAGGGTCAGTGAGTTGCACGCTCTTAAGTCACGAGTTGGCTTCAAAGAAGATTCTGCGATTTGTTCATTCCAGACTCTTTTTCTTGCCAAAAACGAGAACCCTTCGAATCCCTGGCCTAGGAGTTTCGAGGTAAAAGGACTTACTAGCCTAGTAGGCAGAGAAATAGAAAGATCACTTTGTCCAGTTAGAGCACTGAAATTCTATCTGGACAGAAAGAAGCGGTTGGGAGGCTCACAACATGGTCTATGGTGCTCGGTGAAAGACCCCAAGAGACCTATGTCTAAAAATGCTTTGGCCTTCTTTGTTAGAAGTGTAATTACCGAGGCTCATAAGAACTGCCCAGATGACTCTTTTAATCTATTAAGAGTAAGAGCTCATGAGGTAAGGGCAATCGCGACATCAATTGCGTTCCAGAGAAATATGTCACTTAAAAATTTTGGAAGCAACCTATTGGAGATGCAACTCAGTATTTGCATCTCATTATTTAAAAGATGTGCGAGTAACGTATGAGAAATGTTTTTCTCTAGGTCCGTTTGTGTCAGCACAGACGGTTCTGGGTAAAGGAGAGAGCACCGATCCTTAAATATGTGTACGTAACCCTCTTGTCGGATGTGTTCTTGTGTTTCCTGTGCATGGGAGTGTCAGATGTCGCACTGGCGGCCTTCACTTCTCTTCATTAGGAAATCGAGTGACAGCTGACTATTAGAGGGGTACAAAATTTTTGTTTGATTTTGTATGTATGATTTTCGAGTTTGTGGTTGTTTGCTAAGAGTTTGGGGATGACTCTTAACAATCTTAGAACTAACACGGGTTAGGATCGGGTGATCGGGATCGGTTGTGTGCTCCTTAAAGAAGGCGTGTTGTCATATAAGCGGATTAGCACCCCTTGACAAATGCCAGTTAGGTTCTGTCGAGTAAGTGGATAAGACCCCATCGACAGACCAGCAAGAACTCTTGGCCACAGATCACTATCTCGCTAAGGCTCTTGAGGTGAAGCAGGCTCCTGGGCAGTAGCCACGAAGTCTTCCATCTAATAAGGTAGGAACCAAGGTCTATTTATACCTACAACATATGTTGTTTACCTGTCTAGTCAGTAAGTTAGCGGTCTCTTGCCCTCCACCAAAGGGTGTCAATCAGCTATGTATATATCTGACAGGTAAGTTGAATGTATGAAAATGATATTGTTATGATACAATAAAGTTTCATACATACTTACCTGGCAGATATATACGATTGAAGACCCACCCAGCCTCCCCGCAGGAGACAGGTGGAAGAGAGAATCTGATTAGAAAACGGGAATGGTTCCTAATCCTGCCACCCAGAGCAGGGCGGTAGATCACCTGACCTACCTGTAGCGAGTGCCGCGAAATTTGAATTTCTGTCGGGGACGACGGAGTCGATAGCTATGTATATATCTGCCAGGTAAGTGTGTATGAAACTTTATTGTATCATAACAATATCATATTAAGGAAAACATACATAAACTAAACTTCACGAAACACATTAACAAAACTGTAACACTTAACTTTACAAAAAACTAAAATAAAAATAAAAAATTTCTTTTTTTTTATTTAAAAATTTTTTTTTTTTTACTTTTTTATACTTTACGTAAGTTTTTTTTTTTTTTTTTTTTTTTTTTTTTTTTTTAGTTTCAGCTTCATCACCACTTTCAACTTTCTGTTTTTTAGTATCACTTGGTTCTTCCTTTTTGCCTACTCCTGCTAGTACTAAAGGCCTCTTTAAAAAATAACTATCCAAGGAAGATTGCTTCTGCCTACTTTTCACAATGTTCCTGAAACGACTCAGGCAAGCATCATCGAACTGCGCAAGCATACGACCTGTGTAAGACTTTTCGGGGTGTCTTTTTTTTCTACAAATGATTACACTTTATGAAAAGCAGCTAGAACATCCTTAATTTCTGCCGTTGTCATAGGGTCGTCCTCCTCCTCCTCGCCGCTGCTAGAGAACTCTTCTTGAACGACGTTATGTTGCATGGCCTCCAACTCCTTCAGGTCATCCGTCGTAAGCTCCTCTTGGTGCTCCTCGAGAAGGTCGTTGATGTCGTCCTCGTCGACGACAGCCCCATGGACTTGGCGAGTGCAACGATCTCGTCAAGGTGAGGTTTGTGGTATCGGTGATGTCGAAACATCTCTTGAAAAGATGTTTCGTGTACAGCTTCTTAAAGTTCGATATCACTTGCTGGTCCATGGGCTGGAGGAGAGGGGTGGTGTTAGGCGGAAGATAAAGAACCTTGATGAAGGAATACTTCGCTAGGATATCTTCCTCGAGGCCAGGAGGGTGAGCAGGGGCATTGTCCAACACCAGCAGGCATTTCAGAGGGAGGCGCTTCTCTTCCAAGAATTTCTTCACTGTCGGGCCGAAACACAGATTTACCCACTCGGTGAACAAAAGCCTCGTTACCCAGGCTTTCGCATTAGCCCTCCACATCACTGGAAGCTTCTCCTTAAGCACTTTGTGGGCCTTGAAGGCTTGAGGAGTCTCGGAATGATAGACCAGTAGGGGCTTCACCTTGCAATCCCCACTGGCGTTCGAACAAAGTGCGAGCATAAGCCTGTCTTTCATAGGCTCATGCCCGGTAGCTTCTCTTCCTGCGTGATGTACGTCCGACGAGGCATTTTTTTCCAAAAAAGGCCAGTCTCATCACAGTTGAAGACTTGCTGAGAACTGTAGCCTTCCTTGGTCATCATCTCGTCGAAAGTCTTTTTAAAGGCTTCGGCCGCTTTCGTGTCCGAGCTGGCAGCCTCCCCATGCCGCACCACCAAATGGATGCCAGTCCGTTTAGGGAATTTCTCGAACCACCCATGCGAAGCCTTGAAGTCTGGGGTTGGTGTTGATGTCCTTTTTCCTCCGTCGTCTTCGGCCTGGGCAACCAAATCGCCGAAAATAGCGCTGGGAACCTTGTGGCAGATTGCCGTCTCCGTTATCGTATCGCCAGCGATTCCTTTGTCTTTTATCCAGACAAGAAGAATCATTTCCATCTCGTCGTGCACATGGGTCCTCTTGCTGGACAAAATAGTGACGCCCTTGGAAGGTGTAGCTGCTTTGATGGCATCCTTCTGCTTAAGGATGATGCCTATTGTCGACAGATTTCAATCGTATTCCTTGGCGATCACACTCAATCGCATACCAGCTTCATACTTCTTGATAATCTCCATCTTCGTTTCCAAAGAGAGCATCCTCTTCTTTCCGTGAATTTCAAGTTTCTTGGGACCCATGACTACGTATATACTGTACGTAATTATGTTATGTAGTACGTATAAGTATGGAGTAAAGTTCTTACACAACAAGATAAAGTATACTACTACAACGAAATCACTAACAAATTTACGTTAATAAATGAAATCGTTAGAACGAACAAATACCTCGTCCGTACGATACAGATGATGCCGTGCAGTGGCCGAAGAAGCACGCTGCTCTGTAGTAGATGCATGATGGGAGGGATGCTGACCAATAGGAGAGAAGGATCTCATGGCAGTGACTAGCATCAGGAACCAAAGGGAGAGCAGGAGGATGGTGGCGAGTCTACTCAGCTGGCGGCATGCGAGTTTCAAAATTGTTATCGGTGGTCTGGGCGAATCTCGGACTTTACAGCAACAGCCTTTCGTATCTTGAGCAATTTTCGTATGTAGAGCCGTAAAATTTTTTGTATTAGCTTTCATATCTCGAGTTTTTCGTAAGTTGAGCCTTTCGTATCTCGAGGTACCACTGTACTATGTCCATGTCCCTTGATTCTTCCCCTGAGTTCCTCTTCTTGATGTTCTTACTTGGAAGACACCCTTCCTAGTAGCCTCTGGCTTCAACTAAGACATACTAGTGAGATTCAGCCTTTTATTTAGCTTTCAGGCTCAAATTGCCCATTACTTCCATTCAGCATCATTCTACTGGAAGTATAATAGCCCACTGTGTTTCACTTTCTTAGGAGTGAAACCAGAACTCATAGTGTCTAACTCGCCTGAAGCCTGCTAAAGTTTGGCTTCCAGAGTTAGTGCTTTCATTGCCTCGATCATCTAGCTTGTCTGATACCCAGTTCCCTGGTTGACGGCTACATATAGGTGTAAACTCTGTCGGACACCAGCTATAGAGCCATGAGTTGACATCCAGCTCACCTAGCACCTTATTCCTTTGGCATTGGTTACAGCCAGGCGCCATCTCTTTCGTTGAGCTGCCGCTAGCTCCCACGAGCGCCCACCAGTCCCAAGCTCATAATAACTGGCATACAGTGGTTTTGGCACCTGCTACAGACTGACACCAGATCATTCTTAGAACGTCTAAATACTCTCCAGCTCTCTGAGAGAATAGGGAGGTCCCTGTCCATTTGGAGTTTTTAGAGAACCATCCTTTGCTTATAGCAGTATGGCAAGATCAGTTTCATACAGTGGCACACCTTGAGGCACACTCAGAATTAGGAGAGCAGTTTGCCTTCTTATAAGCGAAGCCAAGGAAGTCAGAGTAACCTCTATCCCTGTAGTTTACTATATTTTATGCCTTGCACATCCATTCTGCCTTCAAACTACTGGGAATGTAATCATTATTAGTTTCTAAATAATTTTATGAAGGTTAAAAGTATTCAGACCATATCTAGTAAATGGCTTGGTATAAGTGAAGGAACCATAGGATTTTTTCCTATCATCTCTTCATCTTGTAATATGGTGTCAAGTTGTGCAGAGTCAGGGGGTGCAATGCACCTAAAGCACCCACCACTCTCTAGATGGTTTGTGGATTTACTTCAGTGTAGGCAACAATATTGGATGATTGTTTTTATTAGGTGCTGCCCCCAGGACAAGGGCAAGGGCAGGCACCTATCATGCTTGACCAGCATTCAGACATGAACTTTGCTGTAAAGCTCCCACTTAGGTAGTAGGTGACATTTGGCTATGCTGCTGCACCACTACAGGTTAAGATGAGCACCAACCAGAGGCAGCATCACAGTAGCTCTCATAATTGATGAGGAATGACAAGCATTGTATTCAATGCTAGCAATTTTCTATTTCAATTTGTTGCATAACTTAATATTTTGGAGTGTAATATCTCCATGTCTTCCACCTCCTGTGAATGTGGGAGTCAGCTATGTGATTACTTGGTAAGTTACTTAAATAAAAATATTTTTATAGTAAAATAAGGTTTTATTTTATAACTTAGCAAGTAATTACAGAATTGGAGCCCACCCTCCTCCCCGCTGATGGACCTAAGGCATGAACAAAGTGAGATTTATGTTTACCGTCGTTCCTATTCTCCCGCTAGTGGGTGTGATGGTTGCATACACAATGGTTTGAAGCGTTACCTGTGAAATTTTGAATTCAAGCTGCTGTATAAGTGGAACTCTTAGCCATGTAATTACATGGTAAGTATAAAGAAAACCTTATTTTATTATAAAGATGTTATGAAAGAGCTCATAGGATGAGCCCATAAACAAAACTGTACTGTGCATACCCTGTTGGGTATGTTGGAACCTAGGAAACAATGTTGCCAAAAGTTTCACTCCCCCAAAACCCAAGAAGCCCTGGTATTCTGAGTCATATATATCTCCAGTTGTCCATAAGGATCTTACCAGTAATAGAAGAAGAGCAACAACAACTACAGCTCATTCGTGACAGGCAGAGGCATGTCTACTGAAGGAAAGGGAAGGTGGCTCCTGGAATCCCTGTTAATGGCAAGGAAGGAGGTAGAACCCAACAGGTCAGGGGTTGACTTTTGCTGCACCACATATAGTGCAAGTTGTCTCCTTAGGTACACAGCATCAAGTAGTTTGTTATGGCATCAGTTGCAACCTCCCCCTCTAGAGAGTTTTTGCAGCAACTGGAGCCCTCATTGAAGAAGCATGTATACAAAACTATCCAAAAGTAAGTATGTTCCTTCACCAGACTTCTTCACTGCCCCAAAGGACTCCTCTGAATGGAGGGTGAACCTTCACATTCAGCGGGTGAACCTTCACCTATCAAGGCTGAATTAGCACATGTGCTGGATGCTCCAGATGACAACTATTGCCCAAGCAGGTTCACTCAATCCATGTTTGATTTTGACTGTGACTGTCTACATGAAAATGCATACTGGCACATTCCTATCACTGTTCCCCTCTGTCCCTTCACAGTGTCTCATATAGGGAAAGATGTATGGATAGTGGGTCAGGGCCTTTGGTTTGAGCATTGCCCTGAGGATGTTTACAGGATTGGCAACAAAAGTTGTCTGAGAGCTCAGGCAAGATGTAATTCTTCTGGTGGCTACCCAGATGACTGGTTAGTTTGAGGGACCACCAAAACCGGGTGCTTGTGAAACCTATAAGTGGCAGTCCAGTTACATGTTTACCTGATTCACTGGGATAAGACTTGCCTCACATGAACAGGCATTTTGTGTAGCTGGTACATGACTGCCATGAGATTGAAGAGGTTTGACTGTGCTGTCTCAGTAGGTGGTGTGGTAAGTCTAGACCCTAGAGGTCTCCTAGCAAAAAGCATTGGATTCCTCTAATGCTTTGGTGCCTCTTGAGAGATTGGTCGGATGGAGCAGTTATCTGCATTCCATCCCATCATGGTTGCGTTAGCACTTCATTGCCATACGTTTAACATACATAAGGGTTCTTTATCTTTCTTTATGTGTTGTTAAATCCTCACAGCTCAGGTGCTGTGGTATTTCTCAGAAATTGCCAGGGCAGAGTAGTTATCCAGCTACAGATTCTTTTATCTCTATTTGCAGTTAATTCCTCATGGGAACTATGAACAGAAGAGAAATGATCCCTCAAGTAGCTTTTACCAGGGATTGTTTCATTTGGACAGTTGGGATTCATTCTTGAGGTGCTAAGCCATATCATCACCAGTCAGTTTCTTTTGCTTGCTCCTTTAAGGACAAGCAGTTACTACACTCGAAGAACAGGTTTTGATGGAAGAAAAATCCATTTTTGGTGGACACTTAAGTCCTAAAACCCACCCATTTTCCATGACAACAGGCCTGCAAATCTTTAGTATAAGTTTCTTCCACAGAACTGGCGAGCAGTTGGTTGCCAAGGTAGCTTGGAGAAAGAGCCTTCCTTCCTTGGGCCCATTTGTATTACCATCAGTGTACCAACAGCAGTGGCACAATTCCAGCTGAGGTCGGGGCTATGAGAGAAATCTTGATATTGGTAAACCTGTCTTAGTGAAGCTCCGGTTGGCCCATAAAGGTAACTTCTTTGAGGACTGACAGCTGCTACCAAAGATAAGTTTTGTATTTGTCAAAACTCTTTTTTTTAAAAGTAATGCAATGAACTTGCAATTACACATCTTTAGTTTAGTGTCTTTTTGGAGGTTATTTACAGTATGCCTCTCTCTTCATTTTAGAATTTTGGATGCCTTTGCTAATCACAATCCTGTGAGCCTGAATTTGGATATTTGATTTCAGTCAGCTAATTCTAGGGATCTTATTCAGCAAGGATTCATTCCTCTTGTGTAAACTGCAACTGCAGCTTATTTAGCTAATGGGTTTGCTGTGTAACAGAGGTTTACAAAAACAAAAACAAATTTTAAATAAAAACCTGTTATTTGTATCAAGTGTCAGGCTTCCCAGCTTTGCTGGTCACACAGTCCTAGCCCAGACTATATGAGAAGTGAGGCGCGCTCTCCAGCCTGGAAGCCAGCTTCTATGATACATATGTGGAACAGCAGAGTCTCCTTTTTTTGTACTGAGAATGGGAGATCTAGGATTCCTAAAGTCCTTGAATGCAGGCTATTTTTAAATAAAGGGTTTGTATTACAAAAAATTTTGATTTGAGTAATATTTTTTTAAGTTACCAGTTCAGTTACATTTTTATTTTAATGTTCAGTTACTCACAGCTATTAAATATGAATTTTACATTTTATCTGCAGGTACTCAAGCTGGTAAATATGAATTAAACATTTCATCTGCAGTTGCACTAAGTGAATGTGAATTAGAAATTTTATCTGCTAAGTAATGTTATTTAAGCAAATAAAAGCCATATGCACATGTTCCTTATTTCTTTATTCTTTCAAGAGGTTACGAGCACATATACAAATGTCATATATGTACTCTTGTGTAAAAGAGATTTTTACCTGTCCATGGATGAATTAACTCTTAACCACTTTGTTCTTTTCTCAGGATGAATGCTACAATGAAAAACTTAAACGGATACTATACTCTAGTGATGATTTGTTTGTATTAGAAGTTTTAGGAGATGCAATGAGAAAGCGAGGAAATTTTAGCCATGTAGAAAGTATGGCTGTAGAGTTAGTTGCTATCATTCATAAGACTCACTCTGATTTCTTGACCCTTCCACCTCAGTAAGTAAAATTTATATAAATTTTCACTGAATAAGTCCATTTCCTTCAAAAGTATTGGAGTAAAGCATGAAAACTTATTGTCCATGTTTGCCACATTGATGCCTGTGTATAAAATACAGCTTAGACAGTGGTAATTAAAATGATAAGGATATCAGCATTATTGGAACACTAGTAATTTTAGCTACAATGTCATACTATTCTTAACTATAATTAATATTGTTTTACTTGTAACATGTAAAAATATATATACTATATTTAAATAATTATCAAATTTTTTTCTCTTTTCTTAGGGTATGGACAGAATTATTGCATCATGGAGATGCATCAGCTGAAAATGTTGTTGGTCCTATAACTGTTGGACAGGTTGCTCAGTGGACACCTCTTGCTATGATGCTGGTGATGACAGACTTATATGTTTGCACATCAGGTAAATCTTTTCATGTACATTATTCAGTTTATGTACTAATCCTGTGGAAGACTTGATTATTTTATGTCAAGTACCAACCTCAATATGATACTTGCTTCAACATTCTAGGATTAATTATTATTATTATTATTATTTCTGGGCTCAGCTCGTGTCGGCCTATGAAAGGATCCTTAATATCATTCTTTCTAGGTAAAATTAATCTAAAATTACCAGAGAAAAACAAAATTAAGAAAATGTCAGTAAAACTGACTCGCTCACTCTTAAAAAGAAGTGTCGGTATGGTAATAGGGGCGAGTGGGAATCACTACCACGAGACATTCACCAATTAGAACTTCCAATCAGAATCCCCTTAAGAGAGAGCTGATACCAACGGGCGATGCAGCCGCTACTACTACTACTAGAGGACGCCACGGACAGCAGCGCCCCTAGCGGACATCCTTAATTATTAGCGCTAGCGTCAGGACGCATTATTTTTCTGTGCTGTGCTATTTTCGGGATTTATCCTATTCTTCACCATGGAACGCTCTGCAATTGCAACGGCTAAGTTAAGTAACTCATAAGTAATGTTTTACCACATTTTTATCTTCCGGGTACCAGTATTTTCCTCTAATAGGTCATATACGGTTTCCCGGTTGTCTCGTGGTGGCGCCATGCTGCCTCGTTAAGAATTCCCGGTCCTCCATACTGGGACTTCTTATACTTATGGGCTTACTATGTTACGTTCATTGTCTTTTACATCGAGTTTTAGCTAGTTTAGCCCCCCTACCATCTCTCTTAGTTTGGTATTTAGGGCTATTATTATTCCTGCCCAGCATCCCGGCTCTTGCTCTTCATCGGCTATCGCTGGCTCCGAGTAGGCTTCTGTTTCTTGGAACAGTCTGCCTCCTCCTGGGCTTCTTTCTCTTTTACTAAAAGTGTCTTTTCCATCTTTTCGATGTATATATATTATATTTAGGGTGTTAGGCTAGCCTAGGTGCATGTTCCTTGTATTGGTACAGCCTGGTTCACGTGGCCCTTCCACGGTTGTGTTGCTCGCGGCCTAGGCCACTTGGGTCACGTGTTCCATCGCACCTTACCCTGCCCCTGCCCTCCCTACCTGGTATAGGGAGGGGCTGGGGGACCCCTTGGTTGTCATGACAACCTCAGTCGCCTTCTCTCTCCCTCTCTGAGGTGGCCAGGGGTTCCTCCCAGCGGGGGGTATAGGGCGACCACTCATGAGGTACCGGGTCTCCGAGCGGGTAGTCGGTGAGGCGGGGAGGAGTAGGCCATCCCCCCCCTCTCTCTCTCCGCCGTGTTACGCCGAGACCTTCCTCCCCCCTCCCCCCTCCCCAGTTGCTCAGCCACCTTCCCTCGCTATAACGAAAGGAGCCTTCCGTCGCAGCCGGGGCACCTTTGGTTATAGATTACTGGCTCCGCCAGCGGGCGGGGTGGGCACTACTAGTGGTCGGTTGCTTGCCTACTATATCCTTACATCTCTCCCCCGCTACCGGAAGGGAGCTTGCTTCTTACCCGCGCACTCTTCTAGTAGACGGGTGGGGAAAGGTTTGTTATTATTGTTATTTTAAGGATATACCCTAATTTTACGATGAATTGTTTAATTTTATTATTTATATATCTACCATCCCCGCCATTTTCCGTCGTGGTTTCCAATTACCACCACTCCTGGTTGGTTTCCTTTTGTGTCCCCGCCATCAGCGGAGCTATAGCCTAGGACACTCAACCAACCTTGTTACCACACGTATTATGGCGGGGCTCTGGTTTAATCTAACTTTATCGCTCCGGCACCAGCGGAGCAACTGTTAGGCTGTAAGTGTTTTCCTGATACTCATGTATCTTTCCACTTACAGGCTACCAACTGTCAGGTCCCGGCGTGCAACGCGACGTTATACGACCCCTGCGGCCACGATGAGTGCAGGTCTCACGCCCCTTGTGCCACGTCATTTAACGAGATGATCGTCTGGCACCCAGAAGCCTGCGCCATCTGCTACGACCTAGTCGGTCAGCTGGGAGATGGGGTAAGTCCATTATAGGCTTCCTTATCATTTTACTAACAACTCTTAGTCATAAGTTTGTTAACCCCGTTCCGCCATTAGAAGCTCATCTCGCCCTTTCTTTCAGGCTACTGGTGTGAGGGAGGTCGCCCTCGCCACCCTGAAAGCGTGGGTGGGCGGCTTCGGGAAGAACGCCGCCAAAGGCCAGCCTTTTATTTTAGATAAGAAGCTGGCCGTCCTCCAGAATCTATTCCCGACGGCAAGGTCAAGGTAACTGGGCATGTTGACCCCTTGTCCGCAGCCCCTCTTATAGCCTCCATCCAGCAAGATCTCCAGCAATCCTTTGGGGTCGTAGCTTCCCAGGAGTCGGTCCCGGACGTCGCTGCCCTGGACCTAAACATCGAGCCCATGGCGGTAGGGGCAGAGGATTTGTTGGTTGAGGTAGGTGTGTCGGGCGCCCAAGGTCTTTCCTTGGGTGCTCCTGGATCTTCTCCTGTCCCTTCTTCGAGCGCTTCTTTCCAAGGCTTTGTGGGATCTGAGATCCCTACCCGCTCTCCCGCTCTCTCTGTACCCCCAAAGGTGAAGGGACAGAGAGAACCGAAGACGCTAGCTAAGACAACTTCTAGGAAGTCGTCTTCGTCTTCTTCGGCTAGGAAGTCTTCGACTTCCTACGCCGACGCGGTGAAAGCGTAAGCCGAGTTCTTCTCACTCGAAGAGCTCTAGAAGCAAGGCTTCTAAGGAGAAGGCTCGCGCTCCCACCCCCGCCGAGCCAATGCCTTCTCCTGCCTCCACCGCTTCCACTCCGGCAACGCCGGTGGGAGGAGCAGGACCTAGCACCTTTGATCCCACTGCTTTCTCAGCAGTGGTGATGCAACAGGTGGGCGAGTTGGTTGGCTCGCAAGTCTACCGCCCTGGGGACGAGATTCGAGCAGATGTTCGCACAATTGTCGAGCACTCTGTCTCAATCAGGCCAGTCCATACAAGATCTCTCTAACAGGGTTAGAGAGAATGAGGACCGAGTAGCTGGGCTCTCTCAGGTCCCTCTTCCAGTCTCCCCAGCGCCAAGCACTGGCATTCTCCAACTCCCGCCATACGACTCTCTGCCAGCTTCTCCATGGAGAATCCATGGAGAGTAGCTGCCTACGCTCCTTTTAAGGATGGGATGATCTCTATCCCGGAGTGTGGAACTCGGAGGATTGAGGACTTCGAGTTTTACCCTCCGGGTCTGACGCAGCCTTTCATGGGTTATGCTAGGCTGACTGTAACGGCTCTTACTAGGGAAGACAAGATCTCTAGAGAGTCTGTTCTACACAGTAGGGGTCATGCCCAGCGGGAATGGGTTCACTGCCTTGAGACTGGGAGTGCACGAACACTACGCTCCAGGCCTATAAGAGTCCTTTTACTATTTTCGCGACGGAAGAGGAGGCTTCTCTTCCGTTCGCCACACGAAAATAGTAGAGAAGACCCTTCAGGCAGTCCTCAAGGATGAGCCCATGCCACAGTTAAGGGAGGCGGAGTCTACTTCTCCGCTCTTCCCGGCTTTCGGAGAATTGTGGGAGAACTTGCCAGCTACGTTTCACGCTTGGTAAGCTCAAACCGGACTGCGCCATGGACCAGTTCGGCGAGAAGCTGCCAAGGCTGCCTGATTCCCTGATTCAGGCAGAGTTCGACGCGCGAACCAGGTTTTGGCAGGTCCCTCAATTCTCTTATAATAACCGGAAATGGCTGCTCTCTCATAGCGACGGAACCGCTGTTTAAGATCTTAGCAAAATCCCAGTTTCAGACGGTTCTAACAGATGCTTTGACTTCTTCCAAGCTAGGAGGAATTGCCAAAAGCACGTTCTGCAGGAGTGCACTATTAGGCACGAGCCTAATAGACTCTTGGCTTCTAGCATGTGGGAGCGGATCTCTTCCCAGAGTCCGCTGTTAATGAAGTGCACCACGAGGCTGCCTAGGCTCAACCAGAGCCTTAGAGCTAGGTGGGGTATTTCGTCAAAGAGGAAACAAGAATCCGTCCCCACTGCTGGTAAGAAACCAAAGAAGCTGGTAAGAGGTTCCAGCCGTATCAGAAAACAACCCAGCAACAGCAGCAATTTGTGCAGGCCGTCCCGGTTACCCAACAGGGACAACCTGCTAGTTCGAAACAGAACCAGCCCATCCTCCTGTTGTCTCCTCAATCACAGCCGTCGACCTCCTACGCAATCTCGCCGGCCTTCAACCCTACATTTGAGGCTCAAGGCTACAAACAACCGAGAGGTAGGGCGAGAGGTTACTTTCGCCAGCGTGGCGCAGGAAGGGCAACAAGGAGCAGGCAGTTCAGAGGAGGGCGTGGTGGTCAACCCGCCCCCCATCAACAATGAGGCTCCCCAGGTAGGAGGGAGGCTGTTCCTCTTCCGCCACAGGTGGGGGTTCAGCAATTGGCACAGAGCATAGTGTCCAAAGGATTGGGTTGGAGTTGGATCAAAGATCCTCCTCCAATCAAATCATTCCACCAAATACCATCAGAGGAAATTGACAGATTTACGACGGAGGAACTCCTTCAGAAAGGAGCTATTGCGAGAGTCAAGCATCTAAAATTTCAAGGTCGCTTATTCAGCGTGCCAAAGAAAGGCTCAACAACAAGAAGGGTAATCTTAGACTTGTCAAAGCTAAACTCTTTCATTCGTTGCGACAAGTTCAAGATGACTTACCCTCTCGCAAGTAAGGACCTTACTTCCGCGTGGAGCCGTCACATGCTCCATCGATCTTACAGACGCATACTATCATATCCCTATAGCCAGGCACTTCCGCCCATTCCTAGGATTCAGACTAGAATCAGACATTCTCATTCAAAGTGATGCCCTTCGGTCTGAATGTAGCCCCCAGGGTATTCACGAAAATAGCAGAAGTGGTTGTACAGCAATTGAGAACTCAGGGAATCATGGTAGCAGCATACCTCGACGATTGGTTGATCTGGGCACCAACCGTCGAGGAATGTCTCGAAGCCACCAAAAAGGTAGTTCACTTTCTGGAACATCTGGGGTTCCAGATAAAACAAAACGAAATCCAGACTTACCCCGGAGTCTCGTTTTCAGTGGCTGGGAATCCAATGGGATTTGTCTTCCCACAATCTGTCAATTCCAGTGGCCAAACGGAAGGAAATAGCAAAATCTGTCAGGCAATTTCTCAAATGCAAGCAAACATCAAGGAGAAACCAGGAGAGAATCCTAGGGTCCCTTCAGTTTGCTTTCGGTAACAGATATCCTCCTGAAAGCAAGGCTAAAAGATTTAAATAGAATTTGGCGATCGAGAGCAAACACCAAAATCTCGAGACAAGTGTCAGTAATCCCACAGATCCTCCGCAATCAACTCCGTCCATGGTCAAAAGTAAAGAACTTAACCAAGAAGGTACCCCTTCAATATCCCCTTCCAGTGTTAACCATTCACACGGATGCCTCCTGTCCGGGTGGGGGGATACTCTCAGTTCAAACAGGTTCAGGGGACTTGGTCAGTTCAATTTCGCCAGCTTCACATAAACGTTCTGGAAGCAATGGCAGTATTTCTTACCTTGAAGAGACTGCTTCCCCCGAAGAAGTCTCATCTAAGGCTAGTTTTGGACAGTGCAGTGGTAGTTCATTGCATCAACAGAGGAGGGTCCAAATCCAAGCATGTGAATCATGTCATGATAGCCATCTTTGCCCTAGCAAACAAACACAAATGGCATCTGTCTGCCACTCACCTGGCAGGGGTAAGAAAATGTGATAGCATAGCGCTCTGTCCCGGTCAGTTCCTCTGGAATCAGAATGGTCTCTAGACGACGGGTCATTCCAGTTGGATAAGCCTGAGAGTCCCAGGTCTCCAAGTGGATCTCTTCGCCTCACAAGCGAACCACAAGCTCCCTTGCTATGTGGCCCCCAACCTGGACCCTCTGGCTTATGCCACGGACAGCCCTGTCGCTGGATTGGAATCAGTGGAGGAAGATTTATGTTTTTCCTCCAGTGAATCTTCTTCTTGAAAGTCCTAAGCAAACTAAGGTCTTTCAAAGGGATAGTAGCTCTGATTGCACCGGACTGGCCCAAGAGCAACTGGTATCCTCTTCTTCTGGAATTGGGCCTCCGACCTCAACGGATCCCCAATCCCAAGCTATCACAATCAGTACACAATGAGGACTGTGTTCGCTTCTCAGGAATTCTCCAGACCCTAACTTTATGGACTTCATGAAGTTTGCGGCTAATAAAGATGCTAATATTGATCCACAGAATATTCTCTTCCTAGAATCAGATAAGAGAGAGTCAACCATTAGACAATATGACTCAGCTGTTAAAAAATTAGCATCTTTCCTGAAAGAATCGAACACTACAACCATGACAGTTAATCTAGCTATATCCTTTTTCAGATCCTTGTTTGAAAAAGGTTTAGCAGCTAGCACTATTACCACTCATAAATCGGCTTTGAAGAAGATCTTCCAATTAGGTTTTCAGATAGATCTGACTGAATCTTATTTCACGTCTATCCCTAAAGCCTGTGCTAGACTTAGACCTTCTCAAGGCCTACTGCAGTCTCATGGTTCTTAATGATGTCCTCAAACTAGCTTCAGATACTGACAACGTCGTTCTTGTACATTCATAATGCTCCTGAGAAAGACATTATTCTTATTAAGCCTAGCTTCAGGAGCTAGAATTTCAGAACTGTCGGCTCTATCCAGGGATGCGGGTGTCATGTGGTCAATTCCCTCCCATCAGGAGAAGTTCTACTTGCTCCGGATCGTAGCTTTTTAGCCAAAAATGAGGATCCTCTTGCAAGGTGGGCCCCTTGGAAAGTTATCCACTTCCCCAGGATCCTTCTCTCTGCCCAGTATCACTCTTAGAGCCTTTCTATCTCGTACTTCATCAAGATCCTCAGGTTCTCTCTTCATGAGAGAAAAAGGTGGTACTTTGTCAGTAAAGGTATTAGGCAACAAATCCTTTACTTCATTAAACAAGCAAATCCTGATTCATTCCCAAAAGCACATGATATCAGGGGAGTAGCCACCTCAATTAATTACTTTCAACATATGAACTTTGAGGATCTTAAAAAGTATACTGGATGAAATCCCGACAGTCTTTAAACGTCATTATCTTAAGTCCTTGGAATCTTTAAAATTTCAGCAGTAGCAGCGGGAAACATTGTTTCCCCTGATACTGTATAGTAGTCGTAGTATAGATCCAGGTCTCCTTTCTACCTACATCATCCAACATGCCTCACCCTATCGCCATGCTACTCGGATATCCTAGCCTTAGCCGCGATCATATAGTGGATTGTCCCTTATTTTTTTGCTAGGGACATCCACACTTGTACTGATGGTGTACTTCAGTGTACCTACCCTTATTTTTATGCTAGGGTAGGACACAATGTGTTTGTATATTTTGTAGATATTTTCAAGTAAATTCCTTTTATTTATATTACACTGCATCATTGTAATTTTCTGGGCTCAGCTCGTGTCGGCCTATGAAAGTATCCTTAATATCATTCTTTCTAGGTAAAATAGCCTAAAATTACAGAGAAAAACAAAATTAAGAAAATGTCAGTAAAACTGACTCGCTCACTCTTAAAAAGAAGTGTCGGTATGATAAAGGGGCGAGTGTGGAACACTACCACGAGCCAAACACCATTAGAACTTCCTGTCAGAATCCCCCCAAGAGAGAGCTGATACCAACGGGCGATGCAGCCTCTACTACTACTACTAGAGGACGCCACGGACAGCAGCGCCCCTAGCGGTCATCCTTAAATTTTAGCGCTTGCGACAAGTCGCCATTTCTTGTGCTTGTGCCTCTTTTTGGATTTTACTCGTAATTCTACGATGGAACGCTCTGCTATTGCCACGGCTAAGTTAAGTAACTCATAAGTAACATTTTACCATAGTTTTATCTTCCGGGTACCAGTATTTTCCTCTTAATAGGTCATATACGGTTCCCCGGTTGTCTCGTGGCGGCCATGCCGCCTCGTAAGAATTCCCGGTCCTCCATACTGGGACTTCTTATACTTATGGGCTTACGTTATCACATTCATTGTTTTACATCGAGTTTTAGCTAGTTCAGCCCTCCTACCATTCTCCTAGCTTGGTATTTAGGGCTATTATCATTATTTCCGGCCCAGCATCCCGGCTCTTGCTCTACATCGGCTATCGCTGGCTCCGAGTAGGCTCCTGTTTTTCGGAACAGTCTGCCTCCTCCTGGGCTTCTTTCTCTTTTACTAAAAGTGTCTCTTCCACCTTTCGATGTATATTTATTTTTTTTTTTAGGGTGTTAGGCTAGCCTAGGTGCTTGTTCCATGTATTGGTACAGCTTGGTTCACGTGGCCCTACCACGGTTGTGTTGCTCGGCGGCCTAGGCCACTTGCGGTCACGTGTTCCATTGCACCTTTCCTGCCCCTTCCCTCCCTCTCCGATATAGGGAGGAGCTGGGGGACCCCTTGGTTGTTATGACAACCTCATCGCCTTCTCTCACACTTTCGGAGGTGACCAGGGGTCCTCCCAGCGGGGGGTATAGGGCGACCACTATGAGGTACCGGGTCTCCATGCGGGTAGTTGGTGAGGCGGGGAGGAGTAGGCCATCCTTCCCCCTTTTCTCGCTCCCGCCGTGTTTCGCCGAGACCTTCCTCCTCCCCTCCCCAGTTGCTCAGCCACCTCCCTTACGATACGAAAGGAGCCTTCCGTCGCAGCCGGGGCACCTTTGGTTATAGGTTACTGGCTCCGCTAGCGGGCAGGGTGGGCACTACGAGTGGTCGGTTGCTTGCCTACTATATCCTTATATCTCTCCGCCGTTACCGGAAGGGGAGCTTACCCTTACCTACGCACTCTTCTAGTAGACGGGTGGAGAGAAGTTGTTTATTTCTGTTATTTTAAGGATATACCCTAATTCTAAGATATTTTACAATGAATTGTGTTATTATTGTTATTTTATCAACCATCCCCGCCTTTTTTCCGTCGTGGTTTCCATTACCACCACTCCTAGTTGGTTGATTCTTGTGCTTCCCCATCGGCGGAGCCATAGCCTATCTTCCAACCTGGTTACCACACGTATTTTGGCGTTGGGGCTCTTGGTTTTATCTAACTTTCTTTATCGCTCCGGCACCAGCGGAGCATATGTTATACTGTAAGTGTTTACTTGGTGACTCATGTACTTTTTCACTTACAGGCTACCAACTGCCAGGTCCCAGCTTGTAATGCGACGCTTTACGACCCCTGTGGACATGACGAGTGCGTCCCCACGCCCCTTGTGCCACGTCGTTCAACGAGTTGATCGTCTGGCCACCCTGAGGCCTGCGCTATATGCTACGACCTAGTCGGTCAAGCTGGGAGATGGGGTAAGTCCATTATAGACTTACTTATGATTTTACTAACAACTTCTAGTCGTAAGTTTGTTAACCCCTCCACAATTGGCAGCTAATCTCACCTTTCTTTCAGGCTAGCGGCGTGAGGGAAGTCGCCCTCGCCACCCTGAAAGCGTGGGTGGGCGGCTTTGGGAAAAACGCCGCCAAGGGCCAGCCCTACATTTTGGATAGGAAGCTGGCCATCCAGATCTTCCCCGCGGGCAAGTCGCGGGTTACGTCGCCCCACCCTCGTCCCGCTGCCCCACTGGGATAGCCTCCATTCAGCAAGAACTCCAGCAATCGTTTGGGGTCGTAGCTCAACAGGAGTCGGTTCCGGACGTCGCTTGCCCTGGACCTTAACCTAGAGCCCATGGCGGTAGGTGGGGAGGATTTGTTGGTTGAGGTAGTATGTCGGGCGCCCAAGGTCCTCTTCCTTGGGCGCTCCTGGATCTTCTCCTGTCCCCTCTTCTTCCGCTTCTTTCCAAGGCTTTGCGGGATCTGAGATCCCTAGTCGCTCTCCCGCTCTCTCTGTACCTCCTAAGGAGAAGGGAAAGAGAGAACCGAAGACCTTGTCTAAGTCGACTTCTAGGAAGTCGTCTTCGTCTTCTTTCGGCTAAGAAGAATCGTCGACTTCTTATGCCGATGCGGTGAAGGCAAAGCCGGGCTCTTCCCATTCGAAGAGCTCCAGAGCAAGGCTTCGAAGGAGAAGGCTCGCACTCCCACCGAGTCACTGCCTTCTCCCGCCTCCGCTGCTTCCACTCCGGCTATGCGGAAGGGGTAGCAAGCACAGCACCTGCGATCCCTCTACTGTCTCAGCAGGGGTGATGGAACAGGTGGGCGTGCTGGTAGGCTCCCAAATTTGTTCCGCACTGGGAACGCGGTTCGAGCAGATGTTTGCCCAACTGTCAAACAGTCTGTCTCAAACTGGACAGTCAATCCAGGATCTCTCTAATAGAATAGAGAGAAATGAGGACCGAGTATCTGGGCTAGCTCAGGCTCCTCCCCCAGTCTCCCCTGCATCTAGCACGGGGATTCTTCAACTCCCACCTTATGACTCCTTGCCAGCTTTCTCTATGGAGAACCCATGGAGAGTAGCTGCCTACGCTCCATTCAAGGACGGAATGATTTCTATCCCGGAGTGTGGAACTCGAAGGATTGAGGACTTCGAGTTCTACCCTCCGGGTCTGTCGCAGCCTTTCATCGGTATGCTAGGCTGACGCCAACGGCTCTCACAAGAAGACAAAATCTCTAAGGAGTCAGTTCTTTACAGTAGAGATCACGCCCAGCGGGAATGGGTTCACTGCCTTGAGGATTGGGATGTACTAACACTAGACTCCAGGCCTTCAAGAGTCCCTTCACTATTTTCGCGACGGAGAGGACGCCTCTCTTCCGTTCGCCACGAAATTGGTGGAGAAGTCTCTTCAGGCAGTCCTCAAGGATGAGCCCATTCCACAGTTGAGGGAGGCGGAGTCTACTTCTCCTCTCTTCCCCGCCTTCGGGGAATTGTGGGAAAACCTGCCAGCTACATTCACGCTGGGTAAACTCAAGCCGGACTGCGCCATGGACCATTCGGTGAGAAAGTTACCTAGGCTGCCGGATTCCCTAATCCAGGCAGAGTTCGATGCGCGGACTAGGTTTGGCAGGTCCCTCAATTCCCTCATCATCCACTGGAAATGGCTGCCCTTTCCTACGCTTCGGTAACCGCTGTTCAAGATTCTGGCGAAATCTCAGTTTCAGACGGTTCTGACGGACGCCTTTGACTTCTTCCAGGCTAGGAGGAACTGCCGGAAGCATGTCCTACAAGAGTGCACAATCAGGCATGAGCCTAATAGACTCTTGGCTGCAAGCATGTGGGGAGCGGATCTCTTCCCAGAGTCCGCAGTGAACGAAGTCCACCACGAAGCTGCTAGACTCAACCAGAGCCTTAGAGCTAGGTGGGGTATTTCCTCAAAGAGGAAACAGGAATCCGTTCCCACTGCTGGCAAGAAACCAAAGAAGGCTGGTAAGTAGGTTCCAGCCTTATAAAAGACTCCAACACAGCAGCAATTTGTGCAGGCAGTCCCAGTTACCCAACAGGGACAACCTTCCACCTCTAAACAGAACCAACCTTTCCTCCTGGTGCCCCAACAATCTCAACCATCCACTTCCTACGCTATCTCGCCGGCCTTCAACCCTGCCTATGAGGCTCAAGGCTACTCTCAACCGAGAGGTAGGGCGAGAGGTTACTTTCGTCAGCGTGGCGCAAGGAAGCACGAGGGGAGTAGCAGTTCAGAGGAGGGCGTGGTGGCCAACCCGCCATCAGCAATGAGGCATCCCCGGTAGGAGGGAGGCTGTTCCTCTTCCGCCACAGGTGGGGGTTCAGCAATTGGGCACAGAGCATAGTGTCCAAAGGATTAGGCTGGAGTTGGATCAAAGATCCCCCTCCAATCAAATCATTTCATCAGGTACCGTCAAAGGAATTGATAGATTACGCGGAAGAACTCCTTCAGAAAGGAGCTATTGCGAGAGTCAAACATCTAAAATTTCAAGGGCGCTTATTCAGCGTGCCAAAGAAAGGCTCAACAAAAGAAGGGTAATCTTAGACTTGTCAAAGCTAAACTCTTTCATTCGCTGCGACAAGTTTCAAGATGCTTACCCTCTCGCAAGTAAGGACCTTACTGCCGCGTGGAGCCGTCACATGCTCCATCGATCTTACAGACGCATACTATCATATCCCTATAGCCCAGACACTTCCGCCCATTCCTAGGGTTCAGGTTAGGGAACCAGACATTCTCATTCAAAGTGATGCCCTTCGGTCTGAATGTAGCCCCCAGGGTATTCACAAAGATAGCGGAAGTGGTTGTACAACAATTGAGAGCTCAGGGAATAATGGTAGCGGCATACCTCGACGATTGGTTGATCTGGGCACCAACAGTCGAGGAATGTCTCGAAGCTACCAAAAAGGTAGTTCACTTTCTGGAACATCTGGGGTTCCAGATAAACAAACGAAATCCAGACTTACTCCGGAATCTCGTTTTCAGTGGCTAGGAATCCAATGGGATTTGTCTTCCCACAATCTATCGAATTCCAGTGGCCAAACGGAAGGAAATAGCAAAATCTGTCAGGCAATTCCTCAAATGACAAACAAACGTCAAGAAGAAACCAGGAGAGAATCCTAGGGTCTCTTCAGTTTGCTTCGGTAACAGATATCCTTCCTGAAAGCAAGGCTGAAAGATATAAATCGAATTTGGCGGGGTCAAAAGCAAACTCCAAAACCTATCGAGACAAGTTGTCAGTAATTCCACAGATCCTTCGCAACCAACTACGGCCTTGGTCAAAAGTAAAGAACTTAGCCAAGAAAGTACCCTTCAATATCCCCTCCCAGTGCTAACCATTCACACGGACGCATCCCTGTCCGGGGGGTGGGGGGGATACTCTCAGTTCAAACAGGTTCAGGGGACTTGGTCAGTTCAATTTCGCCAGCTCCACATAAACGTGTTGGAAGCAATGGCAGTATTTCTTACTCTGAAGAGACTGCTTCCCCCGAAGAAGTCTCATCTAAGGCTAGTTTTGGACAGTGCAGTGGTAGTTCATTGCATCAACAGAGGAGGGTCCAAATCCAAACATGTGAACCATGTCATGATAGCCATCTTTGCATTGGCAAGCAAACACAAATGGCATCTGTCTGCCACTCACCTGGCAGGAGTAAGAAATGTGATAGCAGACGCTCTGTCCCGGTCAGTTCCTCTGGAATCAGAGTGGTCTCTGGACGTCGGGTCATTCCAGTGGGTAAGCCGGAGAGTCCCAGGTCTCCAAGTGGATCTCTTCGCCTCACAAGCGAACCACAAGCTCCCTTGCTATGTGGCCCCCAACCTGGACCCTCTGGCTTATGCCACGGACGCCCTGTCGTTGGATTGGAATCAGTGGAGGAGAATTTATGTTTTTCCTCCAGTGAATCTTCTCTTGAAAGTCCTAGACAAACTAAGGTCTTTCAAAGGGATAGTAGCTCTGATTGCACCGGACTGGCCCAAGAGCAACTGGTATCCCCTTCTCTTTGAATTGGGTCTCCGACCTCAACGGATCCCCAATCCCAAACTGTCACAATCAGTACAAATGAGGACTGTGTTCGCTTCCTCAGGACTCTCCAGACCCTAACTTTATGGACTTCATGAAGTTTGCGGCTAATAAAGATGCTGGCATTGATCCACAGAATATTCTCTTCCTAGAATCAGATAAGAGAGAGTCAACCATTAGACAATATGACTCAGCTGTTAAAAATTAGCATCTTTCTTGAGAGAATCGAACACTACAACCATGACAGTTAATTTGGCTATATCCTTTTCAGATCCTTATTTGAAAAAGGTTTAGCTGCTAGCACGATTACCACTCATAAATCACTTTGAAGAAATCTTTCAAGTAGGTTTTCAGATAGATTTGACTGAATCTTATTTCACATCTATCCCGAAAGCCTGTGCTAGACTTAGACCTTCCCAGAGGCCTACTACAGTTTCATGGTTATTGAAAATGGACGTCCTCAAACTAGCTTCCAGATACTGACAACTCATCTTGTACATTCATAATGCTCCTGAGGAAGAACATTATTCTTATTAAGCCTAGCCTCAGGAGCTAGAATTTCAGAACTGTCGGCTCTATCCAGGGATGTCGGGTCATGTGGAATTCCTCCCATCAGGAGAAGTTCTACTTGCTCCGGATCGTAGCTTTTTAGCCAAAAATGAAGATCCTCTTGCAAGGTGGGCCCCTTGGAAGGTTATCCCACTTCCACAGGATCCTTCTCTCTGCCCAGTATCAACTCTTAGAGCCTTTCTATCTCGTACTTCTTCTAGACCCTCAGGTGCTCTCTTCATGAGAGAAAAAGGTGGTACTTATCAGTTAAAGGTATTAGGCAGCAAATCCTTTACTTTATTAAACAAGCCAACCCTGAGTCATTCCAAAAGACATGATATCAGGGGGAGTAGCCAACCTCAATTAATTATTTCCAACATATGAATTTTGAGGATCTTAGAAAGTATACTGGATGGAAATCCCCGACAGTCTTTAAACGGCATTATTTAAAGTCCTTGGAATCTTTAAAGTTTTCAGCAGTAGCAGCGGGAAACATAGTTTCCCCTGATGCTGTTTAGTAGTTAGTAGTATGATCCAGGTCTCCTTTCTACCTACATAAACCAACATGCCTCACCCTAATCGTCAGGCTACTCAACATCATAGCCTTAGCCGTTGTATCATATAGTGTTTGTCCCTTATTTTTTTTGCTAGGGACATCCACATTTGTACTGATAATGTACTTCAGTGTACCTACCCTTATTTTTATGCTAGGGTAGGACACAATATGTTTGTATATATTCACCATTTTATGTTAATAATGAACTTCAGTCACAATGTGTTTGTATATATTTTGGAAATAATTGTATTGATGATGGATTTCAGTACCTACCCCTTATTTTTATGCTAGGGTAGACACATGGGTGTATATATTTTGGAATTTTGTATTTTGTTAAGTAAATCCAATTTTTTCCTTATTTTACATGCATCTTTGTAATTTACTTTAATTACCATTTAAGTACTTTAAGTTTACTAACATTTTATTATTTTACTGTTAAAATAAGTTAGTTTAAGTGCTTAATTTGTATGCTGTAATTGATTTACTTATATTATATCCATCATTTTTAATTGTTTTTCATTGTTCCTTTTTTCCCATCTTGTCTGTTTCTCTGGTACTCTTTCATAGGCCGACACGAGCTGAGCCCAGAAAAGGGATTTTGACGAAGGAAAAATCTATTTCTGGGTGATTGGCTCGTGTCGCCCTATGAAACCCCCCCTTTTTTCCCCCCCTTTTTTATAGTTTTGTTTTCCCCCCCCTTGCAGGACAAGATGTATTTAACTGTTTTTATTTAAGGATGTCCGCTAGGGCGCTGCTGGTCCGTGGCGTCCTCTAGTAGTAGTAGTAGAGGCTGCATCGCCCGTTGGTATCAGCTCTCTCTTGGGGGGATTCTGACAGGAAGTTCTAATTGGTGTTTGGCTCGTGGTAGTGTTCCACACTGCGCCCCTTTATCATACCGACACTTCTTTTTAAGAGTGAGCGAGTCAGTTTTTACTGACATTTTCTTAATTTTTGTTTTTCTCTGGTAATTTAGGCTAATTTTACCTAGAAAGAATGATATTTAAGGATACTTTCATAGGGCGCACGAGCCAATCACCCAGAAATAGATTTTTCCTTCGTCAAAATCCCTTTACTGTGATTACTGTTTTTAAGTACTTTAAATTACTAACGTTCTGTTAATTTACTATTTAGTATAAGTTAGTTTAAGTACTTAGTTGTATGCTGTAATTGATTTACTTATTATTATATCCATCATTTGTTTTTACAACTGCTTTCATTTGTTCCTTACTTTTTTTTCATCTTGTCTGTTTTCTCTGGTACTCTTTCATA